>NC_072012.1:50855464-51040992 GCF_027791375.1 Indicator indicator | reverse complement strand
GTCAATTTTTTTTTCTTCCTCCCCTCTCCCCCTGTCCATTTAAGAGGGGGAGTGATAGAGCGGCTTTGGTGGGCATCTGGCCTCCAGGCCAGGGCCAAACCACCACAGTCTATTTTGGTGCCGAAACCCGGGAAGAAGAAAAAGAAAATACATATATATATAATATAGCTGTAAACTCTGCAGTTTTTCTATAAGCCTGCTGAAGATACAAGCTTCTGTGCTGGTCACGTGGCTTCTTGATAATATTTGCTTTGTTTTGGAAACATTTCGGTTGTTTGGGAACATGCCGAGGCAGATAATGGCTATGTGTTTGTTTCTCCTACTTGTAGGGCTACTGTTCTGTGGGAGCTATGCTGGAGAGGTTATCATTTCTTTCTCCCCGCCTGAAATGAATATAGAGAATTTTATTATGCAGGCCCCCAAGATTTTGATCCATCCTTACGTGAGCTCTCTAGTACTGCTAATCAACGTCACTGGCATGTTACGGGTTTTGTGGAGTTTGGTTCCATCATGGTATGACAGGAAACAGCCCTTGGGTGGGGATATATTGAAACGTGCCCTGAGGTGGTCGGTCCCTGGGTGGCAGGGAGTGTGGAAGGATTTGGGCAGATTCCTAGGACGGTTATCACCTCCCATAGCCTGGGACTTTACCCCAGAAGAGCTGAGCAATCCCACTAAGCTGACTCGCCATCTGATACAAGGGTGCCTTGCCTATCCCAATGAGAACCAACAACTTCTTGCACTCTACTGGGGCCTGGCCTGTGCTTACCGAGCCACAGTTCAGTGCTCTAAGAAAACTGTGGCTGAGGCAGGTACTCAAACATTACCTGAGGATATCATGGTTGAGATGGGGACCCAAATGACAGCCAAAGAGGTTGCCCCAGTAGTGAAAAAGAAACAGTGGACAAGGAGATCAACAGGTCCCTCTCATCGATTGATAAGGGATGAGGAAGATTATGATCAAGAGGCTGGTCCATCAACTGGGAGAGCAGAGGCAGTGAGCGAGATCAAACAAGAAGCAGAAACTACTCGGTCCTTAACCTCGGCAGAGCTGAGAGACTTGCGCAAGGATTACAGCCGCCAACCAGGAGAGCGGATTGCTGCTTGGCTGCTCCGGTGCTGGGACAATGGGGCTGATAGTCAACTGCTAGAAGGGAAAGAGGCCCAACAACTGGGTCCCATTGCCAGAAACAGAGGTATTGAAAAAGGGATTGCAAAGGAGACAGGCATATGTAGCCTCTGGAGACGACTCTTGTTAAGTGTGAGGGCAAGGTACCCATGCAAGGAGGACCTTATGAGCTCTCCAGGGAAATGGAACACTGCAGATGAAGGCATCCAGTACCTAAGAGAATTAGCGGTGCTGGAAGTTATCTATGGTGACTTAGATGATCAAAGTGTCTCCACAGACCCAGAGGATGTCCCATGCACGCGGGCCATGTGGAGGAAAGTGATCCAAGGTGCTCCAGCATTGTACTCAAGCAGCCTAGCGTTGATGTACTATCTAGATGAGGACACACGGCCTGTGGAGGTAGTGTCAGCCTGGCTCCAGAATTTTGAAGATAACCTCTGCACCAACTCATTCCCACGAACCAGTGCCTCACCTATTAGGTGTACCCCAAGAAACCAGTCCCCTTCTGCCCCAGTTGGAGGGAAGGGGAGACCCAGGCGCACGCCACGTGGAGTACTCTGGTTCTTCCTGCGTGACCAGGGAGAGGACATGAGGAAGTGGGATGGTGAACCCACTTATAAACTGGAAACTCGTGTTCGTGAACTAAGAGGGAAGACGGCGGTTAAAAAGGGATCATCTAAGAAGGCAGCAAAGGTATCTGCTGTAGAAAGCCAGGAGAGCAATCAAACGATCTTCCAGGAGGAAAAGAACTGAGGTTACACCCCTTGATCCTGATGAGGGGACCTCTGGCCACGTACCACCTGGATCAGACATTGAATATTCTGATGAAGACCAAGAGTAGAGGGTCCCTGCCTTTGGCCAGGAGAAGGAAAGGGATGACAGAGTATATTGGACTGTGTGGATTCGATGGCCTGGCACATCAAAGCCACAGAAATATAAGGCATTGGTAGACACGGGGGCACAATGCACGCTGATGCCATCTAGGCACAAAGGTGCTGAATCCATTTGGATTTCTGGAGTGACGGGAGGCTGCCAGGAGCTGTCTGTATTAGAAGCTGATGTGAGTCTAACAGGGAGCAAGTGGGAGAAACATCCCATTGTGACTGGCCCAGAGGCCCCTTGCATTCTTGGTATAGATTACCTCAAGAGGGGGTACTTCAAGGACCCAAAGGGTTATCGATGGGCTTTTGGTGTGGCCACAGTGAACACAGAGAAAATCAGACAGCTCTCTACCCTGCCTGGCCTTTCAGAGAAATCTTTTGGTTTTGGGATTGCTTCGGATTGAAGAACAACAGGTGCCAATTGCTACCAGAACAGTGCACCGGAGGCAGTATCGCACAAACCGAGATTCCCTGGCTCCCATTCATGAACTGATCCACCAGCTGGAGATCCAGGGAGTGATCAGTAAAACACATTCACCTTTCAACAGTCCCATTTGGCCAGTGCGGAAGTCTGATGGAGGGTGGAGATTAACGGTTGACTATCGTGGCCTGAATGAAGTGACGCCACCACTGAGTGCTGCTGTACCAGATATGCTAGAGCTCCAGTATGAGCTGGAGTCGAAGGCAGCCAAATGGTACGCTACCATCGATATCGCCAATGCCTTCTTCTCAATTCCATTGGCAGCAGAGTGCAGGCCCCAATTTGCCTTCACCTGGAGGGGTGTACAATACACCTGGAATCGATTGCCCCAGGGGTGGAAACATAGCTCCACCATTTGTCATGGACTGATCCACAGTGAACTGGAAAAAGGTGATGCCCCTGAACATCTACAATATATTGATGACATCATTGTATGGGGTGACGAGGCAAAAGAAGTGTTTGAAAAGGGAGAAAAAATTATTCAGATACTTCTGAAGGCTGGATTTGCTATAAAGAAGAGCAAGGTCAAAGGACCTGCACAAGAAATTCAGTTCCTGGGAATAAAATGGCAGGATGGACGCCGTCATGTACCTATGGACGTGGTCAACAAGATAGCAACCATGTCTCCACCATCCAACAAGAAAGAGACACAGTCTTTCCTAGGCCTTGTGGGGTTCTGGAAAATGCATGTCCCAGGATATAGTCAGCTTGTGAGCCCTCTCTATCGAGTAACTCGGAAGAAAAATCAATTTGAATGGGGCAGTGAGCAACAACAAGCCTTTGAACAGATCAAGCAAGAGATAGCTCGTGCAGTGGCACTTGGGCCCATCCGCACAGGACCATCGGTGCAAAATATCCTTTACACCGCGGCCGGGGAACATGGTCTTACTTGGAGCCTCTGGCAGAAGACAGCAGGTGAAACCCGAGGTCGGCCATTGGGATTTTGGAGTAGAGGATATCGAGGATCAGAAGCCCACTATACACCAACTGAGAAGGAGATTCTAGCAGCCTATGAAGGAGTTCGAGCTGCTTCAGAAGTAGTGGGTACAGAAGCACCTCTCCTCTTAGCACCCAGGTTACCTGTGCTGCACTGGATGTTCAGAGGGAACGTCCCTTCTACGCATCATGCGACTAGTGCTACATGGAGTAAGTGGGTAGCACTGATTACGCAGCGAGCTCGACTAGGGAAACCCAACCACCCAGGAATTCTGGAAGAGATTATGGACTGGCCAGAAGGCAGAGACTTCGGAGCATCACCTGAGGAGGTGGCTCGTGCCCAGGAGGCACCACCATACAACGAGTTACCCGAAGATGAAAGGCCTTACGCTCTGTTTACTGATGGATCCTGTCGTGTGGTAGGAAACCATCGAAAGTGGAAGGCTGCTGTATGGAGTCCTACACGACAAGTTGTTGAAGCTGCTGAAGGAGAAGGTGAATCGAGTCAGTATGCAGAAGTGAAAGCCATCCAACTGGCTCTAGAGATTGCCGAGAGAGAGAAATGGCCAATACTTTATCTTTACACAGATTCTTGGATGGTGGCTAATGCCTTGTGGGGATGGTTACAACAGTGGAAGAAGACCAACTGGCAACGCAGGGGCAAGCCTATCTGGGCTGCTCCATTGTGGCAGGATATTGCCACTCGAATAGAGAACATGACTCTGAAGGTACGCCATGTTGATGCTCATGTACCTAGGAGCCGTGCTAATGAAGAACATCAAAACAATGAGCATGTAGACAAGGCTGCCAGAATCGATGTAGCCCAAGTGGATCTGGACTGGGAACGTAAAGGTGAACTGTTTGTAGCTCGATGGGCCCATGAAACATCGGGACATCTAGGAAGAGATGCTACGTACAGATGGGCTCGAGACCGAGGGGTGGACTTGACCATGGAAGCCATCACGCAGGTCACACATGACTGTGAAACCTGTGCTGCCATCAAGAGAGCCACCAGAGCTAAGTCTCCCTGGAACAGAGGGCGGTGGCTGGGCTTTCGCTACGGTGAGGCCTGGCAGATTGACTATATCGGACCACTGCCACGAACACGCCAGGGCAAGCGCTACATCCTCACCATGGTAGAAGCAACTACAGGCTGGCTGGAAACATATCCTGTAAACCATGCCACTGCCCGGAACACCATCTTAGGCCTTGAAAGGCAAATCCTGTGGCGACATGGTACACCTGAGCGAATCGAATCTGACAATGGGACTCATTTCAGGAACAATGCCATCAGTTCCTGGGCCAGAAAACATGGCATTGAATGGGTGTATCACATTCCCTACCACCCACAAGCCTCTGGGAAGATTGAAAGATATAACGGACTGTTAAAGACTATGTTGAAGGCATTGGGTAATGGGGCATGGAGGCACTGGGAGGCAAATTTAGCAGAAGCTACTTGGCTGGTTAATTCCCGAGGATCTGTTAACCGTCCTGGCTCTGCCCAAGCAGAACCCTTGCACACTGTGGGGGGAGATAAAGTCCCTGTAGTGCACATGGGAAAGTGGCTGGGAAAGGCAGTGTGGGTTGCTCCTCCTATGGGGAAAGGCAAACCCATTCGTGGGATTGTCTTTGCTCAGGGGCCTGGATGTACTTGGTGGGTAATGAGAAAGGATGGGGAAACCCAGTGTGTGCCTCAAGGAGATATGACATTGGGGGAAAGGTAATTTGAGATGTGAGTAATGTGAGTTGTATGTTGCAGAAAGTCAGAAAGTGAGAAGGATTCAAACTGATGAAGGCCTGCAAAGAACAAGAGCGACCCAATGGCTGAGACCAAGCTGGTGTTGGTGTCCAAGAGTGGAATATCCTGCTTCTCCTATCCTGAACACTCCTAAGTAACATCTGGAGGAGCAGAAGAACTTTTTTTTTATATTTTTATATGGGTCTCTTTGTGTGAAATATTGAGATGGTTTAAGTATGTAGATTGAATCACGAGTATGAGTAAGAAAGGATTTAAGCATGAGAATCAAATGAGATGATGAAAGGTACTGAATTGTGTAGAACCTGAGCGTGACACAAATGGTATGGAATAAGGGGTGGAGATTGTATTGGGTTTGGCCAAGCTGGAGTTAATTCTCCAGTGCTGTGTTTTGCAGCAGCAGTTGATAACATAGCAGTGTTTTGACTACTGTTGAATAAGTACCCAGGCTATGTCTTTTCAATGTTTCCCTGCCCCAAGAGTACATTGAGGGATGGGCAGGATCTTGGGAGGGGACATGGCTGAGCTGGCATACCTGGACTGGCCAAAGAAGTATTCCATGCCATATGACGTCAGCTCAGATATAAGAATGAAGTAAAAGAAGGAAGTGGGGGGATTGGTCCATGGCGTCTATCCTCCCAAGCAACTATCAAGCTTAGAGAGCCCTACTTCCCGAGATCCGACCATCGTCCTGCTGATGGGAAGTAGAGACTAACATCTCTCTCTTGCTTCCGCGCGGTCTATTGCTTTTGACTATTATTGTTATTAAATTCGCTTCTATCTTATTATTAGCTTTGGTCAATTTTTTTTTTCTTCCTCCCCTCTCCCCCTGTCCATTTAAGAGGGGGAGTGATAGAGCGGCTTTGGTGGGCATCTGGCCTCCAGGCCAGGGCCAAACCACCACAAAAGGAAAGGAGAAAGGAAAGGAAAGGAGAAAGGAAAGGAAAGGAGAAAGGAAAGGAAAGGAGAAAGGAAAAGAAAGGAGAAAGGAAAGGAAAGGAGAAAGGAAAGGAAAGGAGAAAGGAAAGGAAAGGAGAAAGGAAAGGAAAGGAGAAAGGAAAGGAAAGGAGAAAGGAAAGGAAAGGAGAAAGGAAAGGAAAGGAAGCCACAATAACAAGACCACTAAGCCTCCAGCCCTGGAATGGTGCAAATTTCAGCTGTCATGTAGTCTTCTGGTTTTTATCAGTGTAGTCCGAATGTCTGTGTACTTTTGTAAAAGCCAGCAGGAGGGTTTGATACTTTCCAGTGCTCAAAGGTTGTCCTGTTAGGAACTGGAACAGGCTGCCCACAGGGCTTGTGGTGTCTCCTTTGGAGACGTTCAAACCCATCTGGATTCACTCCTGTGCAGACTACCCTGAGTGATCCTGCTCTGGCAGGGGGCTTGGGCTGGGTGCTCTCTAGAGGTCCCTTCCAACCTGCAACATTCTGTGATTCTGTGACAATGCTGATCATGGTCATGGCCTTACAAAGGCTGATTCTTTGATGAGCAGAGTAGTAAAATCACATGGGGAAGGTACAAAGCAGTTGTTTAGAAAGTGAATTGTAAGAGGTCATAGAATCATCCTTGGCATTTTGAAGTCTTGCTGCATATCTAATGCTAGAAGAGTTTCCTTCATGTAGTTCTGGTCTTGCTGCCCTCATTTTTCCCAGATTTCCTAAGAAAAAGTGACGTCTTCTAAGACTGACTTTTTTTTAAAGAATCACAGAATCACCCAGGTTGGAAGAGACCTCCAAGATCACCAAGTCCAACCAGACCATGGCACTAACTGCCTCATCCAGTCCCCTCTTAAACACCTCCAGGAATGCTGACCACACCATCTCCCTGGGCAGCCCATTCCAATGCCAATCTCTCTGTCTAGGAAGAACTTCTTTCTAAGATCAAGCCTAAACCTCCCCTGGTGCAGGTTGAGACTGTGTCCTCTTGTTCTGGTGCTGGGTAGCTGGGAGAAGAGACCAACCCCCACCTGGCTACAACCTCCCCTCAGGCAGTTGTAGAGAGCAATGAGGTCTGCCCTGAGCCTCCTCTTCTCCAGGCTAAACACCCCCAGCTCCCTCAGCCTCTCCTCACAGGGCTGTGCTCCAGACCCCTCCCCAGCCTTGTTGCCCTTCTCTGGACATGTTCCAGCATCTCAACATCTTTCTTGAATTGAGGAGCCCAGAACCAGACACAGGACTCAGGGTGTGGCCTGAGCAGTGCTGAGTACAGGGGCAGAAGGACTTCCCTGCTCCTGCTGGTGCATGAGAAAATGTGCATGAGATTGGTTTGAAGTAGCTATGCTGCTAGGTCATAAGAAATGATGATTTTTTTTTTTTAATTGAATTTGGTATCATCCTGTTACTCTTGTTGAAAGTGGATGTCCTTAACACCAGGGTATGAAAACATTTGCCATTTGCCAAGCAGTACTCCTCAACTGGGAAATCACCTTAAAGTTTTCTGGTGCTATTTCTGTCCTGCTGAGTACTGTACAGATTTTAAAGGTAGGCATTTATGTGTTTCCTTTAAGTATTAAGAGTGGCTATGTTTTGCTTCTGTTAATTGTATAGTAGAGAGAAGGTGCGATAGAAAAGTAAAGCTTACCTTCCCAGAAATCCTGTTTCAGAAACACTGTTACAGTGACCAACAGCTAATGATGGTGTCATCTGTGGAGACACCTTTCAAAACTGGCATTCTGCTTTAACAAAAAGGGATGATTTTTTTTTTAACCTTAATATATTTCTCAAACCTATAAAGTACAACCAGAGAAATGGATCATAAGGAGGAGAGGAGCCCATCTGAACTAGCAGGCTTAAAAAGTTATGCTCAGTGGTATGATGTCCAGCTGGAAGCCAATAATCTACCTGCATGCCAATGTTGAGGCAGTAGTTCAAAACTAACATCCTCATTAATGAAGAGGGCATTGCAAACTTGCTGACTATGCACAGCTGGGAGGAGTGGCTGATTGTGTGAAGTGACCTTCTTGTGGCCTTCCAGTATCTGAAGGGAGCTCCAAGAAAGCTGGGGAGGGACTTTTTAGGATCTCAGGTAATGACAGGACTAGGGGGAATGGAATAAAGCTGGAAGTGGGGAGATTCAGGCTGGAGGTGAGGAAGAAGTTCTTCACCATGAGAGTGGTGAGAGCCTGGAATGGGTTGTCCAGGGAGGTGGTTGAGGCTCCATCCCTGGAGGTGTTTAAGGCCAGGCTGGATGAGGCTCTGGCCAGCCTGATGTAGTGTGAGGTGTCCCTGCCCATGGCAGGGGGGTTGGAACTGGATGATCCTTGTGGTCCCTTCCAACCCTGACTGATTCTATGATTCTGTGTAGAGCATGGCTGTGCTGCCATACCCTGATGGGCTGGAGGAAGGGGTCAGCAGGAACTTCATCAGAAATCACAGGCATCAGCATGATCTGGGGCGTGAAGAGCTGGCAAGGAACTTTGCACAAAAGGGTAGAGGCATCCTGGTAGACAAGTTGGCTGTGATAAAGCAAGGTGCTCTCATGGCAAAGAAAGTGAGCAGCCTCCTGAGCTGCACTGGGAAGAGTTCCCAGCAAGCTGAGGAAGGTTATCCCTGCTTTTGATTCAGCACTGGTGAGGCCACATCACAAGTGCTGTGCCCAGTTCTAAGCTCCTCACTGCTGCAAGAGAGGCATGGGGAGAGTCCAACAAAGGGCAGCTCAGATGCTTAAGGGACTATGAGGAGAGGTTGAGAGAACTGGAATTGTTCAACATGAAGAGGAGAAGGCTCAGGGAGATCTTATTGATGGGTGTAAATAACTGATGGGAGAGGGAGGAGTACACAGGGCAGAGTCAGACTCTTCATAATGGTGCCCACACAGTAACAGGACAAGAAACAATAAGCAGAAACTGAAATACAGGAACTTCCATTTCAATATAAGAATTTAATTGTTTTTTTCATTCTTAGAACAGGTTGTTCTGAGAGGCTACAGCATGCCCACCCATCCCTAAGCAATCTGGTGTAGCTGACCTTCCTGAGTGGGAGATTGCACTAAATACCCTCCTGAGCTCCTCTCACTCAAATGAAAATCCAACCCTATCACTCCAGAGCTAAGGTTTCTCAAAGACACAGCCTGTAGCACTGCTTCCAATAAATCACTAATTACTGGAACTCTGTGCACTTCCAGAGGCAGTGAGGCCTTCCAGCTTTTCAAGGTGTAAGCTCCAATATCTCTTAAGATTAAATAATTCTGCACCATATCCATAGGGAGCCTGTTAGTGTCCACTCTAGAAAATCTTTGCTGATTGACTTAGAATGACTCTGATGAATTACTTAACTGCTACTAACTCCCTCTCTTCTCTGTAACTACTTAAGAAAGCCAAAGGCTTTAACCAGGAAACTACTGAACAGAGCAGCTCATAACCACTCAGTCAGAGAATCAGAGAATCACAGAATGGTCTGGGCCAGAAAGGACCTCCAAAGGCCATCCAGTCCAACCCCCTCTGCAGTCAGCAGGGACATTCCCAACTAGATCAGGTTGCCCAGAGCCTGTCCAGCCTCACCTTGAATATCTCTAGGGAAGGAGTCTCAACCACCTCCCTGGGCATCCTGTTCCAGTGTTCCACCACCCTCATGGTGCAGAACTTGTTCCCAACATCCAATGTAAATCTGTTCTTCTCTAGTTTGAAGTCATTGTCCCTCATCCTGTCCCTGCAGGTGTTTGCAAACAGTCTCTCTCCAGCCTTCCTGTAACCCCCTTCAGGCAGGCTGCTATTAGGTCTCCCTGGAGCCTCCTCTTCTCCAGGGTGAACACCCACAGCTCCTTCAGCCTGTCCTTGTAGCAGAGCTGCTCCAACCCCCTGAGCATTTTCATGGCCCTCCTCTGGACCCTCTCCATAAGCTCCATGTCCTTCCTATACTGAGGGCTCCATTCCTGCACACAGCATTCCAGGTGAGGTCTCAGCAGAGCAAAGTGGCAGAATCACCTCTCTGGATGTGCTTGCAATGCAAGTCTGAAGAGTTGTGCTGACAGCATTTATGTCTGTGGGCCACAACAGCTGTGAGGGCTGACATGGGACCTCTAGTGGTTAAAAGCTGCTGATAGAGCTTTTAAATCTTTAAGCCTGCATCCTGTGACCTCTAGAGAATGGTCAAATGATTAATTGATCAGGAGTTTTGATGAGGCAGATCAGCATAGCATCACTGCATCCAACAGATCCTTGTCAATGTTCAGTGCCCAAGTGTCCTACTGAAGTTCTGCTGCTCCTGTTTGCCAGAAGTAGCCTGCTTGGCTAACTCTATTTGTAATCCCCTGGATTAGGAGAAAGCTGTAACTTCTGCAAAGGGATGGACCTAAAAAGCCAGAGGTGATATTCCTGGGCCATCTGGATCACTTTCTCATCTAGGGCACAAATATATTCCGTTCCTACAGCAGAGGCTTTCAGACACAGCAAGAGATCTTCAATTTTTTCCTGATAAACTGTCAGTAGGAAAGTTTACATGACAGAAGCTCAGCAAATGTCAATCAGAGCAGAGTATAAGTTACAGATCCAAAATTCCACTGGCACTCAAAGCCAAATGAGTACATTTCACTCATAATGTCCAAATACAGGTTGCAAACCCAGTTTTTACTTTATAACGGTTGGCAGGAAATTACTTCCCTCCACCTCCCTTCCTCCTGGAGAACACTAGAGGCTGTGTTTTCCTCACCATCCTACTACAGCCATGACCCACCATGAAAACTTGAATTAGCCTCCCAAAGCTCACTATTTTGATTGGTATTTATTTAGCATTTTGGCACAACAAACGTGGTATGAGAGCAAGTCCTCCAACCAGGGGAGTGACTTGGGTTGTACGATATGCAGAGCAGTCTCCTGTGCCTGGAGGCAGCATGCCACTGCAGAACACATCAAACACACAAAGATCCTTATGGAAGTGCCATGCTTGGGCAAGCACCATGCTGTTCAGAACCTCCCAGTTAGGCAAGGCAGCTGTGATGGTTTGAAACTGTCTTTTTAATTTTTCCTTGCAAAGTTCAGAACAGAGAAAGTGAAAGAATGTAAATAAGTCACTATTGGGTGTAAGAAAGCAAAATAACGATTGTTCTAAACACTTCCATTGGATAGATAGAAATGTTTAAGAACTATTACCCAAAACAAAGTAGGCACTCTGCACATTCTGCATTCGGCAGTGGGGGCAGTTGCTGGGCTGTCTGGCTGCTGTTTCTTCTTCTCTTCTGGCTGAAGATAACACACACTGACATTGGCAGCTAAGTTAACAACTTTCTGCTTAACTAACTCTGCTTCTCTGTCCAAGGGGGTCTGGGGGGAAGCTCCTGGGAGAGAGAGAGCTCCCTTTGGGAGGGTCCCCTTGGGGGGAAGCAAAGGGAGATCGATTGTGCTTTTCTATTGATTGTATATATTTGTCAATGTTGTGAATTTTGTATATTTGCACATATTCATTGCATTTCATTCTAGATTTTAGACTCTGCTTGTAAATACAGCTTTTCATTTGCTTCCAGACTGAGCTAGCCTGGTTATTGTTGGTGGGGGGGGGAATTTCAGCTCACACCGACACACTTTTTATTTTTTTGGCGCCCAACGTGGGGCTCGATTGCTTGTTTGATTTATTTCTGCTCAGATTAGGAAGCAAAATGAAGCTGTTTTGGATTCTGAGTTATTCTATTTCATCTATGATTGTGTGTGTGTTTGTTTACAGATGGGCTGTTTCTTGCATGATAGACAAGATTGTGAGATATGTGGCATATAAGTTGTTTCTTTGGGTTAAGAACAAGTTACTGAATGTTGGTGAATTCTGTTGTGGTCTTATTGGGCTAAGAAGCTATGGTAACTCAACTATGGATGTGCTAGCAGACACATTTGAGTTTGTTACTCCTGTTACAACTACAGAGGGTCCTTGGAACCAGTGGTACCCTAGATATCTTGTGCTAGCCTTAATTTTGTTACTTCTTGGAATAATCATATGGCTACTGATAGCACTGTGTCAAGAAAGACATAAGGCTACTTGCTCTTCCAACTCTGCTGTGAATGTGAAAAACAAGCCAGTAAATTTGGTGGCCACTGTAAGCAGAAAGCGTAAAGGAGCTGCAGGAGGAGATGCAGATGCTGCAGGAGATGGTGCAGATGGAGATGAGGGTCCTTCTACTCAGGGTCCCTCTGTTAAGAAAGATCCTTCTGATGAGGAAGAGAGGGTTAGCCTTAAAACTCTGGTAGACCTCTTGAGACCCCACATGGATGATGGAGATGTAGGTCAGGATGTAGACCCTGGTAGATTAGCAACTGCTGGCAGAGCCTCTGAACTCAAGGAAATTCAACGGAGGATTACAACAGGATTATGGGGACAGCGACCTCAGGATGATGATGATGATGATGATGAAGGATGACATACAGTCAGCTAATGCACCCAGACAGGAAATTAGACATGTGAGGAAGGATTACATCAGAGGAGATAATGAGCCAGTCCTGTCTTGGCTAGCCAGGTGTTTTGATATGGGAGCCCCAGCATTGGTGGTAGGTGACAAGTCGGCCTCTCAGTTGGGGATGCTCTCAAAGGATACTGGCATAGACAGGCACCTAGGCAAGTGCATTGGTAAAGTTTCTCTGTGGGCACGCCTGCTACTGGCAGTCCTGCTGAGGTACCCCAGCAGAGATGATTTACCATGGAACCCTAAGCCTTGGACCACAATAGCTGAGGGAATCAAGCGTCTGAGAGAGTTTGCTGTGAGAGAAGTAATGTATGGAGATCATAAGACCCTGAATCCTGATGAAATTCCTGTTGGAACAGGCCTTGCCAAAAAGCTCATTAAGCTTGCTCCTCCTAATTATGCTACTATTCTGGCAAGCAGGATTGTGGCAAGAAATTATGGTGGAGCACCTCCTACTGTTGGCCATTTCACTGACCAAATGAGGCAGTTGGAGGATAGTCTCGCACGTACTTCTTTGGTTTCAGCCATTGAGGCTCTGTCTGGAAAGATGGAGAATTGCATGAAAGAGCTGAAGGAGGAACTTAAAACCTCCATATCCAACTTGATGAAGGGGGATGATTCTGATTCCTCTTCCTCCAGATGGATACAAGTTTCAGCTGTTAGGAACAGACGTGCTCCAAGGAGGCCATTCCAGAATAGGTCAAACCAAAACAGACAGCAGAGGCAATCACGTGGCAGTATCTGGATAACTCTGCATGATCAGTTTGGTGAGAACATGAACAGATGGGATGGTCAACCAACTTCTGATCTTTTCAAGAGGTTACGGGAGCTGCAGAGGGGCAGATCCCGAGGTAGCAATACCAGGAGGGTAGCTGTCGCTTCCTCAGTTTCCCAGAACAACTCTGATAGCTCCAACAGTGATCCTAATTCTGATGCTAGACGTTGTGCCAGCTGTACATGTGGAGGTAATCCCCACCATTAGGGGTGCCCTGCCTTCCGCCAGGGGGAGGTAAGGGATAATGGAGATAACAGAATCTATTGGGATGTGTACATCCAGTGGCCTGGCACTTCAACATTTCAGAAGTACTAGGCCTTGGTTGACACAGGAGCTCAGTGCACCATAATACCATCAAATTATCAAGGGGGAGAATCTATAACTATTCAGGGAGTCACTGGTGGATCTCAAGAGTTGTTTAAGATAGAGGTTGACATAAGTTTAACTGGGAAGCAGTGGAAGAAACATACTATTTTAACAGGTCCTAATGCACCTTGTATTTTGGGAATTGATTTTCTGAGAGAAGGGCGTTTTAAAGACCCTAAGGGTTACAAATGGGCTTTTGGAATAGCAACTGTAGAAATTGATGGAGGAAAATTGAAGTTGTCCATTAGACCTGAGCTTTCAGATGAATCTGCAGTTGTGGGACAACATGAGATAGAGGATGTAAAGCTGCCGGTTGCTTCTCAAACTGTGCATCACAGACAATACAGAACCAACCGTGACTCTTTGGTGCCCATTCAAAACTTGATTCGTCAGTTGGAGAGTCAGAAGGTCATCAGCAAAACTCATTCACCTTTCAACAGTCCAATCTGGCCTGTGAGAAAGCAGAATGGAGAGTGGCGTCTGACAGTTGATTTCCGTGCCTTGAATGAAGTAACTCCACCCATGAGTGCAGCTGTACCAGACATGATGGAACTCCAATATGAGCTGGAATCCAACAGGCCAAATGGTATGCTACCATAGACATTGCTAATGCTTTCTTCTCTATTCCCATAGCAGAGGAATGCAGGCCTCAGTTTGCTTTCACCTGGAGAGGCATTCAGTACACATTCAATCGTTTGCCCCAGGGGTGGATTCACAGTTCAACCATCTGCCATGCAGTGATCCATGATGCTTTGGAGAAAGGTGGAGCTCCAGAACACATTCAGTTCATCGATGACATCATCGTCTGGGGTGAGACTGCTGAAGAAGTCTTCGAGAAAGGTAACAAAATCATTGACATTCTCTTGCAAGCTGGTTTCGCTATCAAGCCAGACAAGGTGAAAGGACCTGCCAGGGAAATCCAGTTTCTGGGAGTGCGGTGGCAAGATGGTCGCCGTCACATCCCAATGGATGTGATAAACAGAGTCTCCACCATGGCAAATCCCATCAACAAGAAAGAAACTCTGCGTTTCTTAGGCATAGTGGGATTTTGGAGACTGCACATTCCTGGATACAGTCAGATTGTGAAACCTCTCTATGATGTGACTCGAAAGAGAAACAGTTTCCAATGGGGTCCTGAGCAACAAGCAGCCTTTGACCAGATCAAGCGAGAGGTAGTCCAAGCGATGGGTCTGGGACCTGTCCGAACTGGTCCAGACATTAAGAACATTCTGTACACGGCCGCGAGTGACAATGGTCCAACCTGGTGCTTATGGCAAAGAGCTCCAGGGGAGACACGAGGACGTCCTCTTGGTTTCTGGGGTCGTGGCTACAAAGGCTCAGAGGCAAACTACACTCCAACAGAGAAAGAGATTTTAGCTGCTTATGAAGGAGTGAAAGCTGCTTCTGAAGTGATCGGAACTGAGTCACAACTTCTTCTAGCTCCTAGATTGCCAGTTCTGAATTGGATGTTCAAAGGCAAAGGTTCTTCACCACATCATGCAACAGATGCTACCTGGTCTAAGTGGATGGCTTTGATAACACAGAGAGCTCGAATGGGAAATCTCGAAAGGCCTGGTTTGGTGGAGGTGATCACAAACTGGCCAGAAGGCACAAGCTGTGCAAAACCTCCAGAGGAGAGAGTAACTCGTGCAGAGGAAGCTCCTCCTTACAGTGATCTGTCTGATGATGAAAAGAGATATGCTTTGTTCACAGACGGTTCCTGTCGTCTGGTTGGGAACAAGCGGAGATGGAAATCTGCAGTGTGGAGCCCAACGCGCAGAGTTGCAGAAGCGAGAGATGGAGAAGGAGAATCCAGTCAATTCGCAGAGGTAAAAGCTGTCCAGCTAGCTCTTAACGTAGCTGAACGTGAGAGATGGCCAAAGCTTTATCTCTACACTGACTTGTGGATGGTAGCCAATGCCTTGTGGGGTTGGCTGAAAGACTGGAAGAAGAATGGCTGGCAGAGGAAAGGAAAGCCAATCTGGGCTGCAGATCTGTGGCAAGACATTGCTGCTCGCATTGAGAGAATCCCAGTGAAAGTGAGACACATCGATGCTCACATTCCTAAGAGCAAAGCTACTGAGGAACAACAACACAACCATCAGGCAGATCTAGCTGCAAGAGTTTCCCAGGTGGACACAAACTCTGATCCTGATCCTGATCTTGACTGGAAACACCGAGGTGAGCTGTTCTTAGCTCGGTGGGCCCATGACTCGTCAGGACATCAAGGCAGAGATGCAACCTACCGATGGGCTCATGACAGATCCATTGACATTTCCATGGATGCTATCACACAAGTCATCCATGACTGTGACATTTGTGCTGCTATTAAGCAGGCAAAGCGGATCAAGCCCTTGTGGTACGGTGACCGATGGTCCAAGTACAAGTATGGTGAAGCCTGGCAGATTGACTACATCACTCTGCCTCGTTCTCCATCTGGTAAGCAGTATGTGCTGACTATGGTAGAGGCAAGCACTGGATGGCTGGAAACTTATCCAGTTCCTCATGCAACTGCATGTAACACCATTCTTAGTCTGGAAAGACAAATCCTGTGGAGACACGGAACTCCAGAGAGGATTGAGTCAGACAATGGAACTCATTTCAAGAACAATCTTGTAAAAAACTGGGCCAAAGAGCACGGCATCGAGTGGATATTCCACATTCCCTACTATGCACCAGCTGCAGGGAAGATCGAACGCTACAACGGTTTGCTGAAAACCACTCTCAAAGCCATGGGGGGTGGATCTTTGAAAAACTGGGAGAAACATTTAGCACAAGCAACCTGGTTGGTGAATAGTAGAGGTTCAGTGAATCGAGCTGGACCTGCCCAATCAGATTTGTTGCGAAAAGAGAAAGGTGATAGAGTTCCTGCTATCAGAGAAAAGAATCTGTTAGGCAAAACTGTTTGGGTATTTTCTCCTTCAGGAGAGGCCAAACCTGTCCGAGGGGTGGTTTCTGCTGAAGATCCTGGTCACACCTATTGGGTGATGCAAGAAAATGGTGAAATTCAGTGTATTCCACAAAGAAATCTAACTTTGGCTGAGAGAGGTTAAATTCAGAGTGTCGCGCAGATACAGCATCGCGCCCAAGAGGAGAGTTCATGAGATCTACGGTGCACGAACCCTGAGAGCCCTGAGTCACCTGAGAGTCCCTCTTCCTTTCTTCGTTCCATCTGCGAGGAAACAAATTGTTTGCTGTTTTTCCTGTGATTTGACTCTTTTGAATCATCTACATCTGAAATAGCCGGAATGGACTATGGTCTTTATTCACCTATTGTTGTAGATATTATTTTAGATTAGATAAATGATACTAGCAGCCAATGGAATTGTTTAGAAGGGGTGGACTGTGATGGTTTGAAACTGTCTTTTTAATTTTTCCTTGCAAAGTTCAGAACAGAGAAAGTGAAAGAATGTAAATAAGTCACTATTGGGTGTAAGAAAGCAAAATAACGATTGTTCTAAACACTTCCATTGGATAGATAGAAATGTTTAAGAACTATTACCCAAAACAAAGTAGGCATTCTGCACATTCTGCGTTCGGCAGTGGGGGCAGTTGCTGGGCTGTCTGGCTGCTGTTTCTTCTTCTCTTCTGGCTGAAGATAACACACTGACCTTGGCAGCTAAGTTAACAACTTTCTGCTTAACTAACTCTGCTTCTCTGTCCAGGGGGGTCTGGGGGGAAGTTCCTGGGAGAGAGAGAGCTCCCTTTGGGAGGGTCCCCTTGGGGGGAAGCAAAGGGAGATCAGTTGTGCTTTTCTATTGATTGTATATATTTGTCAATGTTGTGAATTTTGTATATTTGTACATATTCATTGCATTTCATTGTAGATTTTAGACTCTGCTTGTAAATACAGCTTTTCATTTGCTTCCAGACTGAGCTAGCCTGGTTATTATTAGTGGGGAGGGGAATTTCAGCTCACACCGACACAGCAGCTGAAACTGTTTGCTTTGTCACTCTGATAGGCATGGGAGCAAAGCAATGGTGATCAAAAGGGACAAATGCAGACCTGTGAGCAGCCACTAGAGGTTTGAAAGGCTAAGCAATGGGAAGCTGAGATCTGAGGTGAATTTCTGGATGATTCTCCGGCTCTCAAGTATAAGATGTCACTATTGTTCTGATTGTTCTTTCTATTTAGAGGGCCTCCATTTAATGCTAGCTACAACCTCCTTTGAGGTAGTTGTAGAGAGCAAGAATCACAGAATGCTCTGAGTTGGAAGGGACTTCCAAAGGTCACCCAGTCCAACCCCTCTGCACTCAGCAGGAACATTCCAACTAGATCAGGCTGCCCAGAGCCCTGTCCAGCCTCACCCTGAATATCTCCAGGAATGGAGCCACAACCACCTCCCTGGGCAACCTGTTCCTGTGTTCCACCAGCCTCATGGTGCAGAACTTGTTCCTCACATCCAACCTAAATCTGCTCTGCTCTAGTTTGAAGTCATTGTCCCTCATCCTGTCACCACAGGCCTTTGTAAATAGTCTCTCTCCATCCTTCTTGTAGGCTACCTTCAGGTACTAGAAGGCTGCTACTAAGATCTCCCCAGCCTCCTTTTCTTCAGACTAAACAACCCCAGTTCCCCCAGGCACCCTCACCAGCCCTGTTCTGCAGACCATTCAGCAGTTTCATTGCCCTTCTCTGGACCTGCTCCAGCAGCTTAATGTCTTTCTTGTGGTGAGGGGCCAGAACTGAACACAGTACTCACTGTGTGGCCTCACCCCTGCTGAGCAGAGTGGGACAGTCACTTTGCTGGTCCTGCTTGTCATGCTATTTCTGATACAGGCCAGGATGTCCTTGGCCTTCTTAGCCACCTGAGCACCCTGCTGGCTCATGCTCAGCCTCCTGTTGACTGGCACCCCCAGCTCTTTCTCTGCTAGGCAGCTTTCCAGCTGCTCTTTCCCAGGTCTGAAGTATTGCAAGGGGTTGTTGAGACCCAGCTGCAGAACCCAACCCTTGGCTTTGTAGGCTCTCTTACAAGTGTCTCAGCCAATCAAGCCAGCCTTTCCAGGTCCCTTTGTAGAGCCCTCCTAGCTCAAGAAAATCAACCACAGAATTATAGAACCATTGAGATCATCAAGTCCAACCTCTCTCCTGGAGCTCACAACCTCACACTACTGCTAAGCTCCTACCACTAAAACATTACCCTAAGCACCATGTCCACAAGGCTTTGGAAGGCCTCCAGGGCTGGGTACTCCACCACTTCCCTGGCAGCCTAACACTAGGGCTCATGTTGCTCCAGTCTCTTCTGAGGTAGGTGCAGAGGACAATGAGGTCTCCCCTCAGCTTTCTCTTCCCCAGTTCTCTCAGCTGTTCCACGTAAGGCTTGTGTAAAGATGCTTTACCAGCCCAGTTGCTCTTCTTTGGACACACTCTAGCACCTCAATGTCCTCCTTGCACTGAGGGGCACAAAACTGAATGCATTGCTTGAGGTGTGGCTTCACCAGTGCTGAGCAGAGGGGGACAATCACAACCCTGGACCTGCTGGCCACAGCAGCTGATACAAGCCAGGATGCCATCAGCCTTCTTGCCACCTGGGCAAGATGACATCTGGTCAGACATGGACACTTTAGTCAAATGTAGGTCTACATAAAGGTTTGCAGGACAACTTCTAAGAAGCTTTTGATTATATTAGGTGGTACTGGCTCAATGCAGAGGTCAGCCAACAAGCCCTGGTGCATCCTAAGCTTCGCTAGAGTATATCACCTGGCCTTCAGATGTAAGTACCTAAGGGTATGGATGTGCTCTGGTTCTATGTCATATCTGTCAGCCCTATGCAGCCATCTCATGTACAACAAGGCCTTACCAATGGCATTAGGCATCTGTATGTCACCACTCAAGTCTTCAGTGGCTATAAGGAAAGCCTGGGAACTTAGTTTGCATCTACACATCTAAAAGTAGATGCTTCAGTCGGGAATTCCATCCCACTCCTGGTTTTATTCGTTACTTATGAAGCCATCTCCATGTCCTTTATGGGCTGAAACTCGAGCTGGGCTGAAAGGCAAAATGCCAGGATAGCACAAATTGCTCAGGTTCTGTAAGAAATGTTTCCTTGTGGCTCTCAGGAGGACTGAAAGCAGGGAGGAAGCTGGAGAAGCTGGCTGCATCAGTACAACGTTCCTAGGGTAGTAGCTTTTTAAAAGAACTGGGCACCTCCAGGTTTTGCTGGAGTGATCTTTCCCATAAGCTGTTACAAAAATCTTTCTCCCATAAGTACTGTCTTAGTCCCTTCTAGACGAAATGCCCAGCTAGAGAAATATAAACAAATAATTGCCCTACCACATCCTTAGGTTTGGTTTCTGTTTGCCTGCAGGGCCAGATTACCTCTAATTGTTCTCCTTTGTTATGGATGCAGCTCCCTTTACAGTTCCATTGCAGTCACAGTCGACAGGAGTGTTTTAGCTGGGGGTAGGAAGGGTGGGTTCCTGCTTCTGCCAGCTAGGCTGCAGCTGCAGCTAAGAAGGAACATCCAATGGACTTTCAGCAGGCTTTCCTGGATTTAGTATCAGTTGCTGTTTGTCTTTGTCTTAGAAGCCCCTTCTGCTTTGAATAATTTACCCATCATTATAAAGGCCTTATTGCATCTGGGTAGATTTGGCTTTACAAGCCCACTGCAATGCCTCACGGGGGGATTATGAATATGATCTCACATTGCCTGTTAGGACTACAGAAGATAATCATTGCTACACTTTCTCAGGGAGGGAAGTTCTTTCTCTGCTTTTCCACTGTGGAATTAAAGGGCACAAGTGATTTACGAAGAGGGAGGTAAAAGTAATATCATGCAATTGAAGTCAGACAGAAGAAACAATGATTTCAATTTCTTTAGCCTTTCATACTCACTCATTTCAGAATGATTTCATTTCCAGAGAGGTGCAGTGTGCTCTCTGCCTTAACAGGAACTGTACTCAAAAGTAACCTTTCAGTTAATGACAAGTTATTCAATGGCAATTTTAAGTTCTTAAATAGGCAAAGTTCCTGGTAGAAGGAATTTTTCACCTTGGGTTGAGCAAGTCCCTTAAGATAGTGTTGCACATAAACCAAAAGACCCTTTTCCCATCCAGACATTGAGTGATAGATGTTTCTCATAGAATTGTCAGGGTTGGAAGGAACTTCAAGGATCATCCAGTTCCAACCCCCCTGCCATGGGCAGGGACACCTCACACTACAGCAGGTTGCTCACAGCCACATCCAGCCTGGCTGCAAAAACCTCCAGGGATGAGGCTTCCACCACCTCCCTGGGCAACCTGTGCCAGTGTCTCACCACCCTCATGGGAAGAATTTCTTCCTAACATCCAATCTGAATCTCCCCATTTCTAGTTTTGCTCCATTTCCCCCAGTCCTATCACTCCCTGACACCATAAAAAGTCCCTCCCCAGCTTTCTTGTAGCCCCCTTCAGACACTGGAGGGCCACAAGAAGGTCTCCTCAAAGCCTTCTCTTCTTCAGACTGAACAACCCCAACTCTCTCAGTCTGTCCTCACAGCAGAGCAGCTCCAGCCCTGTGCACATCCTCGTGGTCTTTCTCTGGACACCTTCCAGCATGTCCAGATCTGTCTTGGAACGTGGGCTCCAGAACTGGAAGGCCACGATAAGGTCTCCTGCTCTATATTGAGCTTATTTTATTAGAAGAGCATTGATGCAGACAGGCTTTTGCTTAGCAGGCTGAACAGCAACAATTTATGCCTTGTTACACTGTGATATGAAAATGTTTAGTTCCATTCTTTTTACAAGAATACCAACTTTTCTTCTCAATTCTTATTAAGCTAAAGCAAAGAAAAAAGACCAAGAGCTTAAATGAAATGAATTTTATAGAGCATTACAGCTTGAAAGGATGAAAGTCTAGTTTCATCACTGGTGTGCTCTGTAGCAGAATTCACCGAGTTCTCTTAATTAAAGACATCATTTTCTGCTATCAGTGGTAAGGTTGAATTCTCACATATTTGCATAAGGAAATTTGGGAGCTGCTTTGTCTCATATTGACAAAAAACCCAAACCTACATGCAGAGGAAATTGTCAGTACTTGCAAAGCAATTATTTTATCTCTGCTTTGCTCTATCGAAGGATTTTGCAAAGTGTCTCCACATTAGAATAAGTCTCCAAATCAAAATGTTTTTAAGATGATACAAAGAATTTAGGGCACTAAAAAAATGAATAAAATTCCAAACATCAAAGCAAGGAGCTTTCATAATGTGTTGCTGCTTCACTTCCTTTGCTGTTTGTGTGAGTATTTTAATCTAATGGTTATGACACCAACTCAAAGTTTCAGCTAGGCCACACCTCATGCACCTTCACTTCCATCTGGGTTGTAGGAAAAATGTTATTACACTCAGATCTGCTCTCTGAACTGCTGCTTCTCTGCAGCTCTCTCAGAACACAGCTCCTTCCCTTACAAGCAAGTTTGCACCAAATGTGCACTTCTCCTGGCTTTCTAAAGCTGTTAGACACGGATGAGCCAGACACAGCTATAACAGAAATACAGAGCAGGAGACATAGGAAAAGAAATCAGTCTGTGCTCTTGTGGAGAGCCTTGTGTGCAAGAACCATGGAAAAAACAGGCTGTGAGTGCAGAAGTACCAGCTCATGTTAGCCAGAATTGTTTAATCATCAGTATTTGGTATTTGAGTGCAGAAGTCCATGCTCACTTCATCCAGAATTGTTTAATCATCAATATCTGCTATCTCTGGGCTGCAAGTGCTCACTGCTGGCTCACGTTGAGCTTCTCATCCACCACCAAGGGCTTTTCTTCAGGGCTGCTCTCAAGCCAGTCCCTGCCCAGCCTATATTGGTGCCTGGGATTGCCCTGACCCAGCTGCAGGACCTTGCCCTTGGCCTTGTTGAACCTCATGAGGTTGGCTTGGGCCCAGCTCTGCAGCCTGTGCAGGTCCCTCTGGATGGATCCCTTCCCTCCAGCTGTCTGCTGCACCACTTCATATTAGAAATCGACCTTAAGTTACTTCTCTGACACTGTCTTTAGGTCTTCTCACTGTTGCTGTGTCTTGCACTTCTCACTGCTTCTGAACTGGAAAGCTATTTCAATCTTGAAACTTAGGAATCAGTTGAAAGTAGAAATATTCAAAATTCTCCTTTCAATATTTGTCAGCAAAAGGACAGATGTAAGAACGTCACTGTTTAGAAGATTTCCTTATGCTGGTTCTCTCTTACAAATGGGATTCTTTCAGATAGATATCAGACCTTTAACATTTTCACTTGGGCTGAAGGAAATTCATTACTTTGTTTTCACGTTGTTTTTCCTCATTTCAGGCTGCATTGCAAGAACTCCCACAAGAGAGGATCATAAACAACTACAGAGTAACATCATCTCTCTGTAAGTAGATCCACATTCAAGTCCATTCACCTTGCAGGCATAGCCTGTGTGTCAGGAGGAATCTCCCTTCTTCATTCACACTGTGCTGGGCACCCTAGCTCCCCCTTCCCCAGGGCCCAGGAGTCACTGGGCAGCCTTCCAAAATCTTAGACCAAGCACAGGCTTGGCCACTGCTCCACTTCCCAAAGGCAATACTCTTTCTATCCTTCCACTGCAGCGTAACATCCCAATGGTACAGCACCACAGCAATATTGTCTCATGGAATGTGAGTCAGGTGGCTGTGAAAAACCTTCTGCCTCTCCCTGTATTATGATACTGAGCTACCAGTAGCATATGCATGAAAAAAAGTTTCAAGAATAAATACCTTGTTTGGGAGAGGAAAGCACAGCAATTTGTCCTAAAATTACCAAATAAAACCCCCAGCATAGAACACATAGAATGTTTGTCCTTTTTGTTTAACTATTTACAGGGAAAGGAAAATAGGTGATTTTTTTTTTGAGGGGGAAAAAGGTAATATAACAAAATAAGGTAATTATGAAGGATACAAAGACCCTCTGCAGTACAATGATCTATATAGACAGTTATGTTTTGAGTACTGCACAGAGTTTCCACTGCTTTTGAACTGGCACCCAGCCCTTTCTGCTATTTTTGTCACATACTTAAAATGTGAAGGTTTGAATGAATATGGGGAAGGGATTTACAAACCAGAGCAGTTTATCTGAAGGGATAAACAAGTCCTCACAAAATAGCTGTTTATTCACTGTCTGTCCTTCCTATTCAGGTACTGGCAGTGCTTAAGGGCTGCTTTTGACTGACAGAAGAGGAATTGGTACTTCCTAGCATTTTACAAAACAACAACAGCAGCTCTGTGAGCAAACTGGGCAGCAGTTGTGCATTCCTGCTCTGTCTTGAACATGGGAGATCAGATGTTCTGTATGGTCTCCAAAAGGAATGCCTCTGATTTTTATTCATGAAAGTAATCCCATTTCCCTTCAGCTGACGCACAAACATAACTTTATACACAAATTGCTAAGTTCAGACATGTTGAAGGCTCTCTGATTTCAGGACACATCTTCCAGTTTATGAAGGGGAAAAACTCTAGGTAGAGAATAGATATTTCTTCTCTTTTTTATATAAATATCAACAAAATGGTTTTTTAACTCTGAAGAGCTCTTCTGAGGTCAAGAGCTTCCAGCCCTTCTTTCAAACTTACCCTTTCTGTACATGCAGGTTAAAATCTGGTCTCAGCTTCTTCAAACATTTTCCCATGATAAGCACTGGGAAATTTTATCTCTGAACCTCTAAGCATGCTTCAGAAAATGTGAGGACAAAGTTGATCAAAATCAACAATATTCTAATAACAATGATGAGAAAAAACTGGAACAAATGCATGCATCTGACAGGTTCATTCACTCTGCAGAAATCACCAAAGCTTTGACATTTATGAACTGGTTGATGAACATTTTCACATACAGTGGAATGTCTCTTGGTGGAAACTTTTTTACACCCCCCCTGCCTTTGGACAAGTTTGTCATTAGTCTGAGATGAAGTGTGACCAGGCACTGAAACCTGCTTATTAACTTGATACATTACCCATGAAGGAAGATTGTGGTCCCCAATATTCACTAATGTGCAATGCATGCAGTATTTGCTGTGATGCCAGCTTCTCTTACAAAAGTGAACTGTAGTGGGAACCTATGTAAAGATCATGTTGGAAATCAGTCCTGGGAGGGATTATGTGACTCAGAGATCATAAAATCTTAGATTGGAAGGTACCTTAGAGACCATCTACTCCAATCTCCCTGCCATGGGCAGGGACACCTCTCAATTAGGCTCATCCAGCCTGGTCTTGAACACCCCCAGGGAGGAGGTATTGACAACCACCCTGGGCTGCCTGTTCCAGAGTGTCACCACCCCTGTACTGAAGAACTTCTTCCTTACCTCTTCCTAGAGCCACTCTCCCTCAGCTTAACACCTTTCTCTCTTGCTTTGTCACTGCATCTGAGTCACTTCCTTTCTAACCTGAGGAGGTCAGGTAGTCAATGGAGCCAGCAGATTCTAGAGCACAGCTCACCTATTCCCACATGCACAAGGGCTGCTCAGGGCTGAGAATGACCTGCCAGGAGGAACTGAGGGAACTGAGCTCCTTTAGTCCAAGGGAGAAGCTGTAACACATTCAGAGGAACTTCAAAGACAGTAGAAACAAACACACCTCAGAAGTGTTAGACAACAGAACAAGGAGAAACCAGGGGCCACAGTCTGAGTAAGCAACAGTTTATGGAGTGTTTAGCTGGAGAGGTAGGCAAGAAGATGCTGAAGTGATCAACTGAACAAAACACAAGACAAACATATTTTCTGGGGATGAATAAGGCTGCTAAATGATGCAACACCACCACAAATACAGACTCCTCCAGGGGAAAGTTTTTACTTGTCCCTTTGTAGCAAAGACTCTCATCCTGAAAGGCTCAGTCTTGACAGAGAATTTCCCATTTTTCTTCTCCTAAGTATAGAAGACAGGGGGAAAAAAGTGACTTTCTGACACTAATTTCTGTGCTCTTATTCTCTCAAGCATTTACAGCATTTTAGAGCTATCAACCTGTTATACATACTGCAATGTGAGGTTTGCTGCCTTCTGTTAACTCAGTCTTAAGATGAGCTGCATGATATTATGAGCATCACAAAGGGATCTGGATACATTTCCAATATGTCTTCCCAACTGCTTTGTCCTAGTGTGACTGCTTTAATCAGAGGTATTTCCCACCTGCATTCACCAGTGGTTTGCAGACATCAGGTTCTGTCTGTGGGTGAATCAGGTAGTTAATGCTCCACCAGAAAATATGTCTAACACCACTAAGATAGCAGACACTGTGAGCAGTGAATGAAAACCCATCCTATTATACTTGTTAGTGTCCACAGGCAAGCTAGGCTTCTTTTAACAATGGAATATTCACAAGAAGAGAAATCATTGTATCCACAGAGATAACATTTAGTCCATAGATTAGAGCTGAGAACCTTGCTGAAAGGATTTCTTGTCACAAACTCCAGCTGTGTTTCCCAATCTTGACAAGCACAGCTCCTGAATCTGGAGAAAACACAAACTGCTTGCAGTCAGTTTTCACTTCTGGTACAGCTGAGCTGCCATGCAGAGTCTGGTCCCTGCTTTAGATTTTCATACATAGTGGTAATTACACTGATAAAAAGAGTACCAATTGTTGTCTGGCACTGTCACTTAGAGTTCATTTGGACTTATTAGGTCCTGCTCTGCAGTGAGGACAAAGTCAAGTCACACTACATCAGCCACTGAAGAACAGGGAGCAGAAAGAGCCTAATTATTTCTGTTCCTCCTTCAGGAATGCAGCAAGTCCAAAAGGTCTCTCCAGCTGCAATTGCCTTTTGCAGCAGTGGGATAATAGCATGAGAGAACGGAATGCATGGCATAGCAAGAAGGAAAGTGCTTCTGTACTCACTGCCTCTGTAGAACATTTTCCACATTGCTTATATAAATATTAGCTGCCACCAACAGTGCTGTCACATATATCCCAAACATCAGGAACAGATGATACTGTGCATGGAGAAATAATATTTTAAATTATTCCAAGTTATTCTAATTTAGTGTCTTTTTTTTTCCTCCAAATAAGAAATAATACAAATCAGGAGATTTCATGTTGAAAGAAGATTACACAAGAATTGATATCAAATTGAAACCAGAGTTGTTGCTCTCCCCACAGAGAGCTTGAAAAACCACAGCTTGTGAGGAACAGCCAATTTAACAGTAAACTTTTACTGTGTGCTCTTCCAAACACACATTTGCTTTCTCCCAAGACAGCTTAATAGCTTTTACCTAAGTGTCTCTGCTTTCAAAAGTCTAAGGCTAAGCACAGAAAATACCAGCCAGAAAGAGAGTCAGAGGTGTTCTTTAGAACACAAATGGACACAGGACTTCAGGTGCTAGGAGCAAGGTGCTTGCTAGGAGCAAGGTCCTTGTCAAACCACCCCAGTTTCAGTTGGTATGGGCTGCTGCATAACAGTAATGGTATGGGTAATGATGTTAATTCTAAGGCTTCTAGAAGCAGGTGTAATAAGAGCACAATGCTTGCTTCCTGCTTATTAGGTAATTTGGTGAAAGGCTTAGACCTCAGGCAACACCTCTTAAAACGTGAAGCATACCATTCATGTAGTAGGTAATTAAAGTGCTCAGTCTTTATGAGAGCACCAGGGCATATTTTGTCTAAAACTAATTTTAAAAATCCATCCTCACTCTCACAGTTTCTCGGGCTTCATCTTAAACCCAGGAAGAGGAATCAGGAGAAGGAAAAGGGAACATCAGCACAGCCCTCTCGATCAGAATTCAGATCCTGTCCAACTCGGCTTTAAAGGGACCCTGCAAAAAGATGCTGCAAAGAGAAGTTCAAAGAGCTCTAAAAAGTGAAATTTAAGATAATTTTGCTGCTGCCCAAGTCTCCTCCTGAGGAAAAACAATGAAGTCTGGCTTCAGTCAGGAGGTTTACTAAGGCCTCTGCAGAGTTTGGGTTGGTGTTAAGAGGGATAATGGGATAGTCTTCATATTGACAAATGTGTCAAACTGCATTGAAATCCTATTAATTCCTGGCCTAAGTTACTCCCTCTGGTGATCATTTGCACTGCATAAATATGTGCTGCATATGCAAAAGACTGACTGATTTCCAGAGCCTGGAGCCTGCCTTGGACTTTCTCTCTGCCAAGATCCAGCACATACTCTCATCGCCTGCCTCTGCCTTTTCATTCCTTATTGATCCCTCTAACTGCTCCCTTCATCTCCCCTGCTTACTGGCTTTGTAATTAACTAATCACTAATATTCTTCATTCCCCTGCCCGTGGAGGCATTTGGATGAATGGATAACTTGACAGGGTATTGAGATTATTCTCAGCCTGCAAGGGCTACTTCATAAACTATTTAGAATCTCAGTCCCCTGCTCTGACAGCACAGCACTGAGAGCTGCTACTTTTCCTCCTTTACTTTCACAGCACAACTGTAACTTTCAAAGGAAGCAAGAGATATTGGATGTGGTATTAATTATCACCTGGTAATTACAGGCTAATTAGATTCTTTGAGTGATTTGGTTTCTTACAATGACAGATAGGAAAATATTGATTGCAGATTTTCTTCAGCAGGCAGGGACAACAGGATGAAAAAGTTGAGGTTTTCATCACCTACTAATGGCACAGAACAAAAAGAAAACCTCAGTATTGATAGCAATTCTCTCTATACATCTGACTAATCTTTTCTAATCCTTTTTCAGTTTAATTTTCTAGCTAAGTGGCTCTGAGATATTAAGCTGGGACATGGAAGTCATGGGAATTCCCCTGATTAAAAAAAGAAGACATTTAATGCTGATACTACATTTTATACAGCACCACAAAATAACAACAACAACAAAAAGAGAGAAGGTTTTCTGTGAAGAATAAACATCTGAAAGGCAAACCAAACTGCAGTGAGGTTTTTGTTCAGAGCTGCAGACTCCCAGAGTAATAGCTCTCTGCTGCTTCTCAATGGGGGGAAAGTGGAGGATTGTGGCTCTTACCACAGCTCTCCTTCACATTGATTAATCTTCAAATGGTTGTAACTTTCCCCACTTCAGTGCCCATGGGGCACCAGGCAGTGCTGATGGACAACCTACCACTTTTTTAGCCCAAACCACTTTTTTCACAGAAACTTCTGGAGGAGCTGAAAACATATTATGAAGCTATAATCACAGAATCATAGAAAGTTAGAGGTGGGAAGGGGCCTTCAGAGACCGTTGAGTCCAACCCCCCTGCCAGGGCAGCATCACTCAGGGGAGTCCACACAAGAATGCATCCAAGAGGGTTTTTAAGGTCTCCAGAGAAGGAGACTCCACAGCCTCTCTGGGCAGCCTGCTCCAGGGCTCTGTCACCCTCAGTGTAAAGAAATTTCTCCTCCTTAATGTGTTGCTTTCCATTCTGCGTAGTGTGTGTCACAGAACTGTCATTAGATATTCTGCAGCAGCTTTTTGGTTTGGATCAAGACTGCTGCCTGGGGTAGTGATCACTCAGTGCCACTTCCCCACCCTAAGGTTCCATCACAGATAGGTGCAGAACACACAGAATAGACTTCTTTTGACCAAAACTAAGCCAGGAAGATGCACATGGAATATACTGCACCAACAAACAGGTGCTCAGGACACAGGCCTAGACTAAAGCTAGCCTGAAGCTAATGACTGCTAATAACCAGGCTCAGGTTAATATCTGGTCCTGTGTCAATATCTGTTTTACCATGCAGGTACTGTAGCACCACTGTGCCCTACCTGTTGAAGCAGACATCCTCTGATGATGTCCCCAGACTCAAGCCTTGGAGCTAGGACTTAAAAAAAAACCAAAACATTTACTAAGGCTTTTCAGAGTTTTGCTTTATTTCTATTGCTCTCCAAACGAGAAGGGACACAAGAAAAGTTTGTTGTTTCGTTTTGGTTTGTTCTCTGTATTGTTTACAGGGTTAAGGTCACGGGAAGTGGTAATTTAACTCATATTGCACTGTTTCTAGCAGAGATATTAATATAAGCTTTCCACCTTAAAGGAGAGAGAAACCCTAGAAATAGCTGAGGGCTGGGGGTCAGGAAGGAAGGGACAGGGACAGGGACAGCCTCTGCTCACTTGTGCCCTGGGATAGGACAAGAGGCAATGGATGGAAACTCCAGCACAGGAGATTCCACCTCAACATGAGGAGGAACTTCTTCACTGTGAGGGTGACAGAGCCCTGGAACAGGCTGCCCAGAGAGGTTGTGGAGTCTCCTTCTCTGGAGCCTTTCCAGCCCTGTCTGGATGTGTTCCTGTGTGCCCTGTGCTGGATTCTCTGGTCCTGCTCTGGCAGGGAGTTTGGAGTGGAAGATCTCCAGAGGTCTCTTCCAACCCATAACATCCTCTGCTCCTGTGGCCACAGGTTGCTTGTTGACCAGATTCAAACAGGAGAAGACACATCCAGTCACTCCCTTCAACAAAGATCCCAGAAGCAGCTTTAAGTGCAATAAGAATCTGATTGCTTGTTTTCTTGACAATGAATGAGCATGTTTCCCTGCATGGACAAAAAGAAACACTGCAGTTAATCCTCCATATACTTCTCTTTACACTTTGTGTGTCTGTACTTGCTCCCTGTTTACCTTGCAAGAAGGTTATGTCAGAGAAAGATTTAGTGAGTCCAGGGGAAAAGATAAGGAAATTGGTGAGACTGCAGTATAAAAAGTGCCTTGATATACTCTAGACACCTAATACACACACTGTAAAAGCAGGGAAAACATCAGCTTGTGTTAGGAAGTCTTTCAGATCACTGGAACTCACTCAGAGGAGAAGGAAGAAGTAAGGAATGGTTTTCATTTCCTCATATGAAGACAGGTGGGTTAGGAGCAGCATTATGTGATTAGTGGGATGGTTTGCTATGGATATAAATCCCTGTGCACTTCTGGGTGGCTGCCCAGGCTGTGGAGGAGTTCATTAGGAAGGACACTGTGTTGTCCCACTCTCACAAGTGATGCTTCCAAACACAGAGGGCTTGGAAGGGTCTCTTTAGGACACTCTTAGGGTCATTGCTGATCGACTTCTGCCCCTTCTTTGCTCAAAAATGTTATCTATGAATTATGGCAAATGGAATTTTGTAGGCTAAATACTTCACTGATCTCTCCTCCTTCTGCATACAGAGTCTTTGATCCACATCAGTGCAGAACCTGACCAAAGAAGGAAAATCATACATTCAACAGCATCCCCACAGGGGTAAAGAAGGCAACTCTTTCTTCTTCTTTTTTTTTTATTTTCCTTTTTTATTCCAAACTACCCTCTTGGAATGATTCATTCACAAGATGCCACTGCAGCCCAGGCTGCTGGTTTAGCATAGAGTAGATTTAGAGTGGAGTGTTTTCCCACCTAGCTGTAAAATCCCTATAGCCATCAGCACAGATGGGAAGAGTGACCTGATCCAGTAGGGCTTTTTTTTTTTTTGGAACAGAATTGAATTTCAAAAGAAAATATCTGCTTTATTTTTAACTGGAGTTTGCTTGTCAGAAGAATATGTAACTTTTTCTGGTTTTATCCTCTGTTCTCCTTGCAATTATCTGGGCTCTAACTCTTGCACACTGAGTTAAGTAATGAAAACACAGGGCCAGCATTGGTATCAACACTGCTTACATGCTACAGGCTGTTCCCAACAACTGACACTTCCATCTGTCTGGACATTTGGGCCCAGTAGAACTTTGTAACATTTTAAATATACTTTAAATGGTTAAGAAAATATATTTAAATATATTTAAAATATATTCTGAATATATTTTCAATATATTTAAATATATTTTAAATATTTTAAACATTTAAAATATATTAAACAAAGGATACAGGAAGACCTACCAAAAAACCTGTTAATTGTACCTAACTAACTGAAGCAGCAGCCTAGAGACAATGCTTGCAGGTATTAACAGTCCTCACTTAAAGTATGTATCTCTATTATTTATGCCAAATTATGTCTATTGGATGGAAAAAAAAAAAATGAAAGTTACTTCTGGTACCTGAGGCTGGGCTTTAATTCTAGCCCCCAAAATCCGCAACTTTTTGGTTGCTTGTAGGTACAATTATTTAAAATTAGGGGAAAACAAAAACAAACTGAAACGAAACCAAAACAAAACCAAATGAATAAACCCAAACAAACAAACCCCCAACAAAACAAAACCCCCCAACCAAACAAACAAAACCAACAAAAACTCCTAGTTTCTAGAAAGTTTCAAAACAGAGATCTAAAAAATAGTACTGTTTGTATAACCTACTACCCAATGAAGCAGGAGGAGAAAAAAATCCCCCAAAGCTGTTGTCGCTGCCCCTTCTTTAGCTTTTCTGTCACTGCAGATGCAAGTTTGAGGCAATGACAGACTTGTCACCAAACAGAAAGGAACATCTGAAGTGTGTATCAAAGGAGGAGCTGCTGGAACCAGTCTGGAAATTGCATACTGGCTAGTCCAGCAGGACTGGAAAATCTGAAATTAAGGGTTCTGAATAAATTTTAGAATGAAATGGATGAGCTGCTTCAAGAATGTCTCAGAGCCAACTGTTCTATTCAACCTCTGGAATCCCACAGATGTTGTGCCCAGCTTTAATATAGATACAACAGTTATGGTTGGCATTTGCTACTCCTACAACCTAGCAGCTTCAGCTCCAGAGAGCAAACTGTGCGAAATCATGATGAAAGATACCCTTCAGAAATGCCTGGAGGAGGCTGAATTCCACATACACTGCAGTGGCTTCTGTAAGGAAGAAGGAAATCTTGAGCTTGGCTGTGCTGTTTGAGTTGTGAGTGTGACAATGACACAGAGGATGGAGGAGACACAATTCATGTCTTTTGGCTGGATGTTCTATAGGCTGCTGCCAAATTTTCTGGGAAGACTTTAGATTCAAAAAACAGCCTGGGCATCTACCTTCCATTGAGGCATCTAATCCTAATGTACAACTCCAAAACTCTTAATTGGCTCTTCCACAGCCACAGAAAGGCTGCTGGAACGTTGCAGTTGGTACCAGATGATTACATATCTATTGCAGGAGAGTTGCCTACAGGGAGAGTGTTGAGTACCCTACTCATCATGTTCAGTCTCACCACCCACTTGCTGTCTCATTTAATACCTGAGTAGCTAAATCAAGGAGCAACAGGTTCAGTTGCACTCTGTCCACCTCTCTAAAACACCCTCTAAAGAAATCCTTGCAGTCTCTGGCAAGGGCAGACATCTGTATTGAAACTCCTACTCAGAACAAGAGTGCAAATCTCCCACTTCTTTTCCTCTGATTCCTTCAATTCTTCCTCTGTGAGAGTTTCCTGCCTGCCTCCAGCAAAGAGTTCCCATTTGTCAATTGTAAGCAAAGCTCTGGGAGATACAAAACTTAATCCCCAGTGTATCCTCCACCCCCTCAGGACTTATTTCCCAGGTCAATGCTTTTGTCACTTCTTTGGGTGCCACTCTGAGGTGCTCAGCTCCTGCTATGCAATAGGAGTGACACAGAAATCACAGAATCACAGAAACATTCAGGTTGGAAAAGTCCCTCAGGATCACCAAGGCCAAACCACAACCCTCCTCTATAAGGCTCACCCCTAAACCACAGCCCCAAGCACCACAGCCAAACCACCTTCAAACACAGCCAGGCTTGGGGACTCCACCACCTCCCTGCCCAGCACATTCCAGTCCCTGACCACTCATGCCCTCAGAAAAGGTTTCCTACTGTCCAGTCTAAACCTACCCAGTGGCAGCTTGAGGCTGTCCCCTCTACATCTATCACTAATGACCTGTGAGGAGAGACCAGCACCAATCTGACTGCAGACCACAGATTCTCTCAAAACCCCCTCATAAGACACAGAGGTGTTTGGCTGTGGAGCTTATGCCGAAGTCTGACAGGCTGCACCAGCTGATCAAACCCAGCTGCCTGCTGGACCTCCCAGGAGCTGCTTTGCTTCTTGCCCCAACATGCCTGCAAGCAAAAGCACACAAGGGTTGCCCCAGGATGCAGTCAGGAGGCTCCCAGGCTGAAAGCTCAGCCCTAGAAGCCAGGAGGTGCTCCCAGGTGCCATAGCACAGACAGAGTCTGCAGTGCTAAGCTTCATCACACGAAGAGCTATGACCACCCTCTCACTGAACCTTCACCTTATTTCTGTACTCTCTGCTTTTGGTTGTTTGTTTGTTTCCCCTCTAACTCAGTGGTAACTTGAGTGGCAACCTTCCCCTTGCCTGAGGTCTGTTTGACTCTCACCAACAGGAAGCTGCAGTAGACACACTCTTAGGAAAGGTAAAAGCACAAACTGCTCTGAGGAGTCAGTCAGTCCTCACCTGCAGAGGAAGCACCTTTGGATCTCTAATCTCTCCATTACCCACAAGTACACAGGGTAAGGTGAGTATCAGTCTTGTGCCTAATGGCTCAGCCCTGTTTATGACAAGGATTGCCAGGAAGAAAAAGAATCCCACCTTCCATAACTTGGGGAAGTTCTGCTCAGTGTTCAACTGAGATAACCCACTTTAATTTTCACTCTCTGGCCTAATTTTATGTATTTACTAATCCTTCTTAATTTAGATTTGCTTCAGACTAACAAAGGAAATTACACTGGGAAAGGCCTTCTACTTCTCTCTTTTTTAAATTTCATTTTTTTATGTCATTTTCGATTTCTCTTAAAGAACACTTCTCTTCAAGGATGCTTCAGGATGCTAGAAAAAAAAAAAATCACAAATAAACTCAGGGTCCTGGCCCAAATGTCACTTGCACATAGCCTTTCTGCATAATATAGTCTAAATGGCATTAAATGTCACAACTGCAGCACAGGCTCTGCATCCCTAGGTGGTGAATTGTACAGGTCTATTCACCTTAGATAATGTCATCATATTTAGCTCACTTTAGGCAAATATAGCTTCATTTTGCTCCCAAATCTTTCTGAGTCAGTCTGGTGATTTATTCTGGAGCTAACCCTCCATTCTGGGGCCTGAATCTCCAATTGTTGGGACGGGTGGGGGCAAATCCTAACCCTGGAACAATATGGAACATGATCTGCAGAAACAGCAAATTAACTCCTTCATTGCACAGACAGAGATCACAGAATCACAGAAACACTCAGGTTGGCAAAGCCCCTCAGGATCACCAAGGCCAACCCACAACCCTACCCTACAAGGCTCACCCCTAAACCACAGCCCCAAGCACCACAGCCAAACCACCTTCAAACACAGCCAGGCTTGGGGACTCCACCACCTCCCTGCCCACCACATTCCAGTCCCTCACCACTCTTGCCCTGAAAAAATGTTTCCTGCTGTCCAGTCTAAACCTACCCAGTGGCAGCTTGAGGCCATTCCCTCTTCTTCTATCACTAATGACCTGGGAGAAGAGATCAGCACCAACCTCTCCACAACCTCCTTTCAGGTAGTTGTAGAGAGCCAGGCGGTCTCCCCTCAGCCTCCTCTCTTTCACACCAACCATCCCCAGGTCCTTCAGTTGCTCCTCATCAAATGTATTCTTATAAATAAACATAGATGTTGGCATGAAGCCCTAAACTGACACAAAATCCCTCTGGGTAGCACTTTTCATGTTACTGCACAAACCAGGAGCAGTCTGAGGAGAAATGAGAGGGACAACATGTAGGTAAGATTAGAGCAAGCCTTGTTTGTGAAGCAGGAGAGAAGGTGTGGATGCCTGAAACCTCTGAGGCAAGCCATGAATCCACTGAAGAGAGTACAGCAGAAAAACAGAAAGAGACAAAAGAAATGTAGCATTGCAGACCAAGAGGCCCTGGGGTGGGGTGAACATCCCAACTCTCATACACTGCTGCGACCCTTTAAATCCTCACTCAGGGAACAGATGAAAGCAGTTGGGGTTTTCCATTCCCTGACAATGAGTTCTTCACCCCCTGCTCCTACAGGTGGCGCCCAGCTGGCAAAGGAGATGTTATTTTCACCCACAGAGGTAAATTGGTCCCTGAAGCTTGCCCTTTCTGTGCTCTTTATGATATGTGTAGCTTTCCTTAACCAGACCAGCAGTTATCACAGCTTTATCATGACCCCTGCCAAAACCAGAACCTCTCACAGCTCTGGAGCTGTTGGTCTACAAACATTTCGTCTAGTAGGATTTGCTCCCCTGTTAATATTTTGACCAGAGAGACTATTTCTCTAAAATGTAGCAAAGGGTTGATCAGCTCAGTGATATAATTGCAGTGCTGTGTGAAGTAACAACAAAACACGGTTTTTTTCCTGTGACTTCTAGGCTGCAGGTGGCCTTGTACCTTCCCAAGACCAGCAGGAATTGGTATTTTTCACAAAGCTCATTTCTATTCCAGTGTCTATCACCCTAACTCCACAGTTTTTAATTGGCTTTCCCTCTGCAGAGGTCTATATTTTCTTCTTTCCCTGCCAAGCCTGCACTGTGAACAACCTCCTTCATTAATGTCAGTTGCCATTCAGGGCTAAAGGTGGCATTGATTAATTACCCAATTAGTTTAATTATAAGGATGAAAAGATGTGCAAAGTAACAAATGTATGAAGAATGCTTAAGGTACAATAGAATCACAGAATGTTAGCGGTTGGAAGGGACCTCAAGATATCCTCCAGCCCAACCCCCATACCAATATCACAGCATCACAGTATAGCAGAGGTTGGAAGAGACCTCCAGAGATCATCCAGTCCAACCCCCCTGCCAGAGCAGCAGCACCCAGGGGAATCCACACAGGAATACATCCAGGTGGGGCTGGAAAGTCTCCAGAGAAGGAGACTCCACAACCCCCCTGGGAAACCTGTTCCACTGCTCTGTCACCCTCACTCAAAAGAAGTTTCTCCTTTATCTTCTCTGTTCCAGTTTGTCTCCACTGGTCCTTGGCTTATTGCTGTGCACCACCCAAAAGAGCCTGGCCCCCTCCACTTGACCCCCAAGCCCTCAGCTCTTGAGAGACATTGATCAGATCCCCTCTCAGCCTTCTCTTCTCCACACTAAACAGCCCCAGGCCTCTCAGGCTCTCTTCCCAGGGGAGATGCTCAAGTCCTCCTGGCTCTCCCTTGGACTCTCTCCAGCAAGTCTCTGTCTCTCTTCAACTGGGGAGCCCCAAACTGGACACAGTCTTGCAGCTGTTGTCTCAGAAGGGCAGAGTAGAGAGGTAGAAGAACTTCCCTAGCCCTGCTGGACACCTTTCTTGATACACCCCAGGATCCCATTGGCTCTCTTGGCCACAAGGGCACATTGCTGTCCCATGCAGAACTTGCTGCCCACCAGCACTCCAAGGTCCTTCTCTGTGGAGCTGCTTTCCAGCAGGGCAGCCTCTAACCTGTCCTGGTGCCTGCTGTTATTCCTCCCCAGCTGCAGGACCCTGCACTTGTCATTATTGACCTGCATGAGGTTTGCCAGCACCCAGCTCTCAGCCTGTCCAGGTCTCACTGGACGGCTGCATAGCCTGAGGGGTGTCAGTCAACCTCCCCAGGTTTGTATCATCAGCATAAGAGTAGAAAGAGCTTCTCAAGTCAGTACCACCAAAGGTGCTATTTTGTGTCTTTCAGCACCCAGAAGCACAAAGTTACAGCAGACCTATGCAGCCACTTCAGAATAGAGCTGGGGAAATGTTTGAAGGATGTTTCCTTTGTGAAGAACTCTTCCCCCAGCACTACAAAGTCTGTATTTCAAAATGTGTTGTGAGTTAAAAGTTATCATGGGGATGCCTAATTTTGGTGCCTTATCTATTTTTTTTCCCTGTTAAATTTCAGTGATCCTTTAAAAGATTGTGATGTTTCTTTAGTAACACTGCAGGAAATAGAGGGTCTGTGGTTTTCTCTGTTTTGCTGATAATTATAAACATGAGGCAGTCACAGAGACTTGTTTGTGTCTTGTGCTGCATTCTTTTAAGCTTTGATGGGGAAAGCAAAGCTATTAGCCATGGTTAAAAGAAATGCCACCTAAGACAAATCTAAAATTCTTCCAATTAAGGTGAATAATCAGAAATTGGAAAATCTCCAGTCAGCTTCTCATACTCCATGTGAAGTGAAAAAAATAAGCACAGAAGCCAGGGGTGCTCCAAAAAGTGTGAGGAAGCAGAACTGACAGTGCGGACTGACGGCGAGCTCCTGCAGCTGTGCTCCTGGCACTGGCTGCTAGGCAGGGGAGACTGATCTGCACATCCCCACCTGGCACAGCAAGCACTGCAACACCACACATCTGCCCTGCTGACCACTCACTGCACAGTCTTTGGAAAGCAGCACGTTGTGCACAGCATCAGGAGTCAGCTTTGTGTCCTTTACAGAAATGTTCAGGTTGGAAAAACCCCTCAGGATCACCAAGGCCAACCCAGAACCCTACTCTACAAGGCTCACCCCTAAACCACAGCCCCAAGCACCACAGCCAAACCACCTTCAAACACAGCCAGGCTTGGGCACTCCACCACCTCCCTGCCCACCTCATTTCAGTCCCTGACCACTCTTGCCCTCAAAAGAGGTTTCCTACTCTCCAGTCTAAAGCTACCCAGTGGCAGCTTGAGGCCATTCCCTCTTCTTCTATCACTAATGACCTGGGAGAAGAGACCACCACCAACCTCTCCACAACCTCCTTTCAGGGAGTTGTAGAGAGCCAGGAGGTCTCCCCTCAGCCTCCTCTCTTTCACACTAACCATCCCCAGCTCCTTCAGTCTCCATCAGATTTATTCTCCAGAATTTATGTGATGAATACAGAATAACTGGGTGGGCAGTGCCATGTACAAGACCTTGTGTGGCACACACTTGTGGTAGATTCAGTGAGCAGGGCTGTGAAAAAGCTGTGGTGGGACCTCTCAGCCTGGCTTCAGCTAGGGACATATCAGAATGTGATTTCACAGTGCTTATACCCACACCATCCACACCAAAATGCATGACACACACTGACACCAGAAATTCAGCAGGGGAGTAGCAGATGATCCTGCAGATCTGACTCACCTCCTGAGATGAGCAGTCCCCTTAATCTCCATCTGGTGATTCTGTGATCCCTCTGAAACTGACAGCAGAGCTGAGTCAGGAGCTTGCTGACTGACTTCAGCTGTGCTGGCTCAAAATCTCCAAGTCATATCTGCACTGTCCTTTGGGCTGTGGAGGAGCCCAGTCCTGTGCAATGCAAAATGTCTCTTCCCCTTAAACTTCTGGAGCACACCATGCTCAGCACTTCCAAGGACATGTTACAAAAGTTCTGTTGCTCAGCTGCCTGTTAGTTATGGATGTACACAAATATATTCATATATACACATGGAAAACAAAAGAGACAAACAAAAAGGAACTGTCTTCAGAATCACTGCAACCACTGGGACAAAAGGAAGAGTCTGAAATTGTTTCAGTGTGCTAAGCTTGCACTTGAATCAGTGAATTGTCCTGTGAATCAGAGAGGGAATTGTCTGCTTCTCAAAAGTATTCCTTATTGGAAGCTATAAATATGATCAGTGGAATGATTTACAGTGTGTAGGGAGGGAAAGTAGAAAATCAAATCCAGAAAAAATGAGAATATTTGCTGCATTTTGCCCTACCTTTTGTTTGGTATACCCTAACATGTAATTGAATTAATAGTGCATAGGTTTGATTCCTACATTCTCACCTAGAACACTTACTTTATTGAGAACAGCATCTGATCCTCTTCACAAGCACAGAGAAGAGCTCAGTTCAGCTCTTGTGTTAAGTTCAAATTATCCATGGCATGATCCAGATTTGATCCAAATTGTTACCTTCCCCATTAAAAAAAAAAAAAAAAAGGCAAATATTGTAAGTTTTATTACAAGTTTTTCTTGCTAGGGTCTGATGAGGGGTTTAGATGAAATTTCCTATAATTTAAACATTTCATAGGAACAGTTCCTTAAAAACTTAGGGTGAAATCATGGATGCATTTCATGGCATGTGCTGACCATCTAGGTTTTCAGTGAAGGGTTAAGTATCCCTTTGGAGCAAGGCTTTGCACTGGATGATCTTCACAGGCATCTTCCAGGCACAGCTATTTGGTGATTCTGAGATTCTATGAATAGAAATCTGCTCATCAAGCTTTTTAGATGAAGCATACAAAGAAATACCAAACTCCTTCAGATGAAAGTTAAAGCTAGATGAAGGCAACTGAAAGCAAAGCATATTCCTGTCTCAGTTGCAATGGGAAGGTAGCCCACATGCAGCCAGAGAAAGAAAGCATAGTCACCTTATCTGGTGAGGCTGCTCCTGATGGAGCACAGCACCTCCAGCAGTGAGGAACAGCCCTTTGCTTTTCCTTCCCACTATCATGAATCCAGAGAGGGAATTCACTGAGTGCAAATAAAAGATGCAGTTAAAAATGGCATTTGTGGTTCATTGAAAATCACATCTAAGCCTTAATGTGGCCAAACACCCTCTGACTTCCAAGCTGTTTAAAATGTGTTTTGTTCTCACATACCTTACCTGTAACATTTCAGTGGTGCCCCGCAAGATGAGAAGAAACAAAAGCATCAGCTTCCTACTCCCTCACCTCCATGTCTCCACGGACCTTGCTGTCATGGCAGGAGTCTGAGAGAGCAGCATCTACCCCAGCTGTCAGAGCAGGCTCCCTCAGCCATGCCATCCAGCCAATAGACACCCTGGTAGTTCCTTCTGTCCAGCTCCCTCATTTAGTGCCTGGGGTATTTCCACACTGCACTGCTGCAGTAAGCAGCACTGAAACTTCCTCTGTGTTTAGGGTTCTTCAGAGAACTCTATGAATTGGAGGTAGTTAATTACCTTTATACTTGCTGGCTGACGTCTTGGCTTTTCCTTTTTCCTCGTGGTAATGTGGCTGATTAAATACAGGGTCAGAGCCTCAAATGCTATAATCAGTACTGCTGAAGTGATCTAGCTCTGGATTTCTGGCCAGAACACCCAAAGTCCTAAAGTCATACTTTCCTTTGACATATTACACCAATGAGGCCACTGCCTTCAGTGAGCTACTTCTTACTTACAGCACTGGAAGACAGGAATTTGCTCTATTATTTATTAAAATTTCATATTGATGGATCCCATAGGTGATGAAAAATTTCTTTTTCTGATGGGGAGAAAAAAGAGGAAAACAAAGAGCACTTGTGCATAACACATGCAGCTGAATGCATTATAGTTATTATTTAAAGAGTTTTTCAGCTGGTCAGTTAATTCTATTGTTAAGAAATAAAATCCCCAAGCAAAGGTTTTGAAGGAGTAAAACTATCGCAAGGCTGTATTTTTAGAAATGTAAGCTCTGTATTGTGAACACCTGGGGCTGATAATGCATTTCACGTAGCATTAGCCTTGTTTCCCAGTGTGTTCATGATCTCCCTGAGCTATGACCTTCATCTTTGCCACCAGCCTTCAAACACATTGAGTCACTACTGACTTGGAACTTCCCTGTTAATAGAATATTCTCATGTTTTGGGTGACCCAAACAAGCAGTGACCACAAGTAGATGTGGTCACACTTAAGGCTGATGTTCCTCTAATGAGAAGCCAGCATTTCTAGCTTGGCAGTGGTCAAGCTTCAGTCTAAAGACCAGCCAGGGATCTGTCTCTGACCCTCTTTTCAGGACTGCACTGAGATAACTGGTCCTGGAACTGCATTTTCAGGACACAGATTAGCATTGTTTTGAGAAGTCAGCAAAGTCCCCTGAGCTGGTGCCTTGAGACTGAATGCCTCAGTGTGATATCATTAGAATGTGACAAATCCCATCACCACCTAGAGAAACCCCTACCCCAAAAAGCCCCTTACTCTCTGGGCATGTGCAGGGAATTTCCCAGGAGCTGTATCTCTAAGACAAAACAAGAAAGGAACTACCCACTGCCTGTCTGGTAAGCACTGACAGCAGCTAGAGCTAACATATTTCACTGCATGAATAGTTGCTGTGAATTTCAACTGGTGTGTTAGTCTGGGGAGATTGCCACCTAGAGCCCTGCTTTGCACAGCATTGGGGTAAATAAAGAGTTCACATCTGTGTGCTGATCAGTCCTTGCACAGCAGGTAAAGAGCCCAGACTTGGGACAGCACCACTGAGCAACATAAAACCTACCTTTGTAGGTCTGGGTTTAAAAGGCTAACTATGGTTGGGCATACAGCTTCCACAGGCTGGGGGATGATGAGAACTGCCCCGAGGAGAAGGAAGGACTGGGGTGTGCTGGTGCATGAGAGGCTGGATGTGAGCCAGCCCAGCCCACCAGTAGCATCAAGAGGGAAGATTCTGTCCCTCTGCTTTGCTCTGATGAGATCTCACTGAGAGTAGTGTGCCCTCCACACAACAACACAGGGACCTGGTGAAGGGGGTCCAGAGTAGGGCCACAGAAGTGATCAGAGAGCTGGAGCACCTCTCCTGTGAAGACAGGCTGGGTGAGTTCAGGTTGTCCAACCTGGAGGAGAGAAGGTTCCAGGGAGACCTTATAGCAGCATTCCAGTACCTGAAGGGGACCTACAAGAAAGCTGGGGAGGGACTGTTTACAAAGGCATGGTGCAGTAGGGCAATGGAGATTAATTATAAACTAGAGAACGGTAGAACGAAATTGGACATCAGGAAGAAGTTCTTTATTGTGAGGATGGTGAAACACAGGAATAGGTTACCCGGACAGGTGGTGGAGGCCCCATCCCTGGAGACATTCATGATCAGGCTTGATGGGGTTCTGAGCAACATGATCTAGTTGAGGATGCTCCTACTTACTGCAGGAGGTTTGGACTAGATGACCTTTAAAGGTCCCTTCCAACCTGGTGCATTCTATAAGTCTATCTGCAACTAACACAGTTGGGAATGAGGCCCATTGTGACCTCTGGAAATACTATGTGGATACTCAACACTAAAACTGCAAACCTAAACCTGCCTCCATAACTCCTTTCCCTTCTATCCTGGGGTTAAACCATGACAGCATCATTGCCACCTATCATATATGCAAGTTTGCCTCACTTCTTTTGAAAGTTACTCTTTACTTGGCATCACCCAGCAGAGCCTGGCTCCAGCCTCTGGGCACTCCCCCTGCACATCTTTATCACCAGCAATGAGGTCACCTCTCAGACTCCTCCTCTCCAAGCTGCAGAGCCCTCAGCTCCCTCAGGCTCTCCTCATAAGGAAGATGTTTCCACTGCCTTCAGCATTTTTGTGCCTCTGTGCTGGACTCTCTCAAGCAGTTCCCTGAGGTCCTTCTTGAACTGAGGGGCCCAGAATTGGACACAATATTCCAGATGTGGCCTCAGCAGGGCAGAGTAGAGGGAGAGGAGAACCTCTCTCACCTACTGACCACAGCCCTTCTAATCCACCCCAGGATGCCATTGGCCTTCTTGGCCACAAGGGCACATTGCTGGCTCATGGTCATAGGCATTCAACTAGGAAATGAGAGCAGACTCAGAATCAATATTTCTGTGACTCCAGAAGGCTGTGACGTATTAGCTCTGAGTAAGATGGATGAGATATTTGTTGAGAGATAGCATTTAAAATTAAGGACCAGAAATTATTATTTTTTCTTAACTGAAAAAGTGCTGTGAAGCTTGTTACAACCAAATGGTACACCAGGATGAACTGATCCAAACAATCAAGAAGATAAGTAGGATACAAAAATATCACTTTTATTGTGGGCTACTTTCCTGGCATTAGTTGTTAATAAAGGAAGTTTTGATAAGTTCATCTTGTGTACACTAATTCCAGTTTTCTTTCACTGGGAGGTGGTGTCTGGTGTCCATTAGCTAAATCTTCTTCTTACTTCCCAAACCATATAAGTGATAAACACATTTTTGATGCTGTTCATTCAGAACAGGAAGATGCTTCTCAGTTGTGCTGACTGAAGACAGCCTGCTCTCACCACTGAGTCCCCCTCACACAGATCAGGAGGGAAAGGAACACACACCAAAGCACCCCTGGCTTGATGAAAGAGGTAGTTTCATGGAAATAATGCAATGTGCAATTACCTATTTGGCAGAAAAGCACAGCAGAAGCAGCAGCAGAAGCCAGCCATAAAACAACACCCTCCCCACCCCCACTCCCCACAGCCACAGCCAGCCCAGTGGAAAAGACCAACCCCCCAAAACTGGACCCTGGGAGCAGCAAGCAGAAACAGGAAGCCTCTCAAGTTACAATCCAAACTCCCAGCTCCTGCTAACCCTGATCCTTTGCTCCTGCCAGTGCTGCCATTGTACAGCTGGCCTGATGGAAGCATGCTGTTGAGCACTCACCAGCAGATTCAGCTGAGCCCATGGCCAAACCAGAACTTTGAAACTTCCAAACATTTAACAGGAGCTGCCAGCCTCTCCTCTCTATATTCTCCTATCTAGCCTGGAATGAAAGGGTTTTACAGCTGGCTTTGGAGTCCTGCACATACCCTATGGTGCCCCAAGGGCCAGACATCTCCATGACATCATCACTCTGGGACAAGGCAGAGGAACCTTGGCAGAAAAGGAATCAAAACCATGTTTATTCATCTGCAAAATGTCTAAGACTCATAGGGCAGTGTCCTGGTTTTAACTCAGCCAGCAGCTGAGCCTTGGCAGGTATTTCCATCCAAGAATACAAGATAAGGCTCAGAAAATGTGAAGTGTCCTCCAGAAGTTGTCCCTGTGCTTTGTCCTGAGTCGTGTTGAGGCTGTTTCACCAGCTGAGCAGCATGTACACCTGCTGGAGCCCTGGAGAGGGCACCTGTCCCTCTGCATCATCAGTTACCTTTGTGCTGCTGTGAACTCCACATGAACTCTGAGATGTTAAATGACTAAAGGAGCAACAGTATATTGGATATTAACATACTAAGATATTGACTGATATATTAATATCATAACTTAGATTGGCCTCGATCCAAATTCTGTGAAGCTGGAAGTGGGCATTAGCAGGCAAGAAAAGAAAGATACTGGCCCAGGAGTATTGAATAAGGAGAAACAAGCAGGGTGAGATAACCATCAGATAACCTTACTAAGCTCTGTTGAAAGGACTTCTGAACTGCCAGGCTGCAATGACTACTGAAAATAGCCACAGAAACATCAAGGAGATAGGAGATTGTTAGTCCTACTCAATCAATACATTGCAGTAATGAGGTTTAGTCTAACCAGCTGGGCTGCCTAGAGATCAGTTATGATTTGCTTTGCTTACATTTAGTTACTTTGATTTTTTCTCTCCATTTTCCACTACTTGTGTCAAATAAACTCTGTTTTATTTAGTCTAATTGTAATTGAATATTGCATCCAGTTCTGGGCTCCCCAGTTTGAGAGGGTGTGGCAGTTTAGGCTGGGTGCCCCCTGCCACTGCTACATGAGATACACCTCTGGTGTCCTGGGTGCCCACCCACAGGGGTGGACACAGGAAACGACGTATTTCTACCCATAAGTCCTGCGCCCTATAAGGCCATCTGCAGAGTCATTCTCTTCCTCTTTCTTCCCTCTCTGCTCCCACGGGAGATGTCCTCTCTTATCGGGTAATGCCGGGGGAGTATCCTCAAGGCCTCTTAGGCCTGTCTAGGCCTAATGCCAGGAGGAGAATGGAGGGGGGGGGGCAGTCTCAGACCTGGCCAGCCTGAGACTTGCCTAGCAGCGGGAGGGGGAAGAAAGAGCCCTGGGGGGTTTGGGTTTACCCTCAGGTAGAAAGAAGGGAAGGATTGGGAAGCTTTGGGAATTATGTAACGGGCTCTGTACGCTTTGGGATACTCTTTGTCACTATGCTTTGTGGTTTGTAGTTCTCTGTAGCTTCACCAATTGCTTTTCCATTTAAACTTTCCATCACTCTCCAATCCGTTTGTGTGAGTCTCATTCTTTTGTCCCTTTCAGGGCAAGAGACGATCTGTCTGGCCCCAAACCAGCACAGAGGGTCAGGGACTTACTGGAGAGAGTCCAAGGGAGGGCTCCAAGGATGATGAAGGGACTGGAGCACTGCCTCCTGAGGAGAGGCTGAGAGCCCTGGGGCTGTTGAGTGTGGAGAGGAGAAGGCTGAGAGGGATCTGATCAATGTCTATCAATAGCTGAGGGCTGGGGGTCAAGAGGGAGGGGACAGGGACAGCCTCTGCTCAGCTGCACCCTGTGATAGGACAAGGAACAAAGGATATAAACTACAGCACAGGAGGTTCCACCTCAACATGAGGAAGAACTTCTTCATTGTGAGAGTCCCAGAGCCCTGGAACAGGCTGCCCAGAGAGGTTGTGGAGTCTCTTTCTGTGGAGCCTTTCCAGCTCTGTCTGGATGTGTTCCTGTGTGACCTGTGCTGGATTCTATGGTCCTGCTCTGGCAGGGGGTTGGACTGGAAGATCTCCAGAGGTCCCTTCCAACCCCTAACATCCTGGGATCCTGTGCCCCTGTAGATGGTGCCTGTTTAATAAGAAGCTTCATCTGGCAAGAGATTCCTCAGAGGAAATCTGCTTTAGGACTGTGTCAGAAGTCAGCTGCAGACAGTGGGTGCCAGGGAAAGGCAGCCACTTGTGCCAGCAAGGAACTGCCAGGGATGGACTGTTGTAGGGAAAGGAAAACCCCAGATATCAGGGTAGAAACCAGACCCAAAGTTGCAGAGTTCTTTGTCCATAAACTGATGGTCACCAGGACTGAATTTGGCAGCAACTGTAAGAAGATTTTGGGCAAAAACACCAACTAAAGACACCTTTGATACCATCTGGGAAAGAGGAAACCAGCCTTACTCACTGACTGATTTAGCACATGTTCAATGTTGCAATGATTCACATGCTGCTGCTGCTGCTTCCCAGGGTTGTTGCAAGCTATTACTGAGGTAAAGCAGTGTGGCTGCTAGGTGAAAAGGAAGCACCGCCCTTCATTGTAAGCATTAGTCCCCATTCTATCATGGAACAAGGGGTTTGAAAATGTTTAACCTAAACAGTGGTTTTTGCACTGTAATTCTCTCATTTGACTCTGTTCTGAAGGGGCTGTGTGATCACCATGACTTGCACAGTGGAACCTTACAAAGCAGGAGCCCTTTCTCCACATTTAGGCTTCAGTGTGCTTCAGTGAGTAAATGAGGCCCTGGCTGCATTAATTACCTTCCCTGGGAAGCTCAGTGTGCTAGCAGTGCCTCTGTAATTGTTCAGTATGCTGAGTGTTATCCTAGCAGCCATGGGGATCCATTATCATTGTGCTCCTCTAAACATTGCTGGTCTAACCATTAGCATAGCTGCAACTCATGCTCCCAAGGAGGAAGAGAAATATCAGAGTTTAATTCCTCCTCTCTTCTTCAGTTTTTCATGCTACCTGTCCCAAGGCTGTTTCTCTCATGACCATTTACTGGCTCCTGCATGAGTCTCATGCCCAAGTTAATTCTTATGGTGGATACATGACTTGTATAAAACGTTAAAACCCCTGACAGAAGAAAAAGGCAGCCAGATTACCCTGCAAATCTTCTTTGTCTATAAAAGAGCTCTTCTGCTTGGGCATATTTGCAAAGCAAGGGTAGTGGTCCTAGGTCTGTAAAGATTGTACAGAAAAGTATGGAAGCAAGCCCAAAGGATGAAGATGGAGAAAACCAGAGCTGGACAGAAGAATTTCAGTCATGGATGGGTAGATTTCCAGCCCCCCATTTTCTGTTCATGATGCCTGATTAGTGCCCATCTGACATGGTATGGGCTTGGTTACTGACAGCCATGAGGGTTGGCATTTCTCAACCAGGAGACTAATGAACAGCACAAGTGAATAATCCTTTCCATAGATGCTCATCCTTGGTAGCATTGCTAGTTGGAGTTTAAAACAAAAGCAGTCAGACATTTCAGAGAGATTCAGGCAGGCATAAACCCTCCCCAGGTAAACGTTAGGCAAAAGAGAATGTGGGAAGTGAGGAGGCTGATGAGCTCACAGTCACTGCTCTGCATTATTCATGCAATTCCATCCAGACCCATTCCCTTCACTCAGCACCACTGTCCTGCTCCATTTTTAATGAGGTGAGGTTTACACTCTGTGTCAAACAAGGTTTCAATTAATCTTATTAGTGACTCTAAGAACTAACTGAAGCTCCTCTCAGCCAGCTGTAGTATTAGGACAATACCACAGAGAGGAATCCAAACCCACTGTGTACGAAGCTTTGCCAGCAAGGCCCCCTTGTCACTTGCTGTCCAGATGCAGCTGCACAAGCAATCAGAACTAAGAAGTGCTGATGCTCAGCCTTTCCATTCCAGCACAGACTGTGCAGTCTGAAGGCTGCAATTTCTACTGGTGCACACAGACATAAAGCATTGCTTTGGCTTTGGTGGCCACTGCCCAACTTAACCTCAATTGTCCATCTTCAAGAGGAAAAAACATAAACAAGCACAAAAGTTAAAAGATCCTTGTCACATAAAACTGCAAACAGAATGCAAACTGAAATTCTACTTTTGAACTGGGATGTTCAGTGAGCAATGTGCCCTTGCAGCCAAGAGAGCCAATAGGATCCTGGAGTGCAGCAAGAAAAGTGTGGCCAGCAGGGCTAGGGTCTCATCCCTCTCCTGCTGAGACAACAGTTGCAAGACTGTGTCCAGTTTGGGGCTCCCCAGTTCAAGAGAGACAGAGACTTGCTGGACAGAGTCCAAGGGAGAGCCAGGAGGATGCTTAGGGGACTTGAGCATCGCCCCTGGGAAGAGAGGCTGAGAGCCCTGGGGCTGTTTAGTGTGGAGAAGAGAAAGCTGAGAAGGGATCTGGTCAATGTCTCTCAATAGCTGAGGGCTGGGGGTCAAGTGGAGGGGGCCAGGCTCTTTTGGGTGGTGCACAGCAATAAGCCAAGGACCAATGGAGACGAACAGAGAAGGTTTCAGCTCAACAGGAGCAGAAACTTCTTTTGAGTGAAGGTGACAGAGGCCTGGAGCAGGCTGCCCAGAGAGGTTGTGGAGTCTCCTTCTCTGGAGACTTTCCAACCCCACCTGGCTGCATTCCTGTGTGGAGTCCCCTGGGTGCTGCTGCTCTGGCAGGGGGTTGGACTGGATGATCTCTGGAGGCCCCTTCCAACCTGTAATGTTCTGTGATGCTGTGATTCAGGGAGGTTACATTTAGTGAATTCTCACTCTGTGGAGATTATGTGTACTACAATGCACCTTCTACATGTACTTACATTTATGCTCTTATTTTCTTGAAATTCTCTTCTTTTTTTTTCCTCAAAGTACTGAGATGAAAAATCTTCTTCAACATATCCTACCTAAAGCTAGCAGTTATTGTAGATAGGGAAATTACAGAGAATTAAGATAGTTGCTGCTTTTGGAGAAATTATTAGTAGAAGGAAATGAATGAAAATAAAAAAAAAGAAATCTCATTCATGGATAAGAATTATTTCCTGTTTACCATTCTTTACACTTAGAAGAAGGAGTCACTCTGGAGCTAGTCTAGCAACAGAGCCCTTGCATAGCCACACTGCAAAAAACATTTTTCTTTGGATGCTAAAGAAGAAACTATAGGACACTCATTACTTTCATCTCTTCTACCACAGCACCTTCTGATCTATCTTATTGTACACCTACTCCTTTGATGAACCTCAGCTTGGGCAATGTTTGATATGGATCTATTGCCATCCACCTCAACTTGGGCAATGTTTGATATGGATCTATTGCCATGAGGCTCAGCTTGGGCAATGTTTGATATGGATCTATTGCCATGAGCCACAACTTGGGCAATGTTTGATATGGATCTATTGCCATGAACCTCAGCTTGGGCAATGTTTGATATGGATCTATTGCCATGAACCTCAGCATGGGCAATGTTTGATATGGATCTATTGCCATGAGCCTCAGCTTGGGCAATGTTTGATATGGATCTATTGCCATGAACCTCAGCTTGGGCAATGTTTGATATGGATCTATTGCCATGAACCTCAACTTGGGCAATGTTTGATATGGATCTATTGCCGTGAACCCCAAATCCTGGTTATATTCTATGCAGTACGAATCATTCCTGCTTTTAGAGAGAGGTTAAACTGCATTATCTAACAGGAATTTTCCATCTTCAGCCCCTTGCTTCTCGGATAGATAATGTCCTGTCCCTGTCCTGTCCACCTTGGGTAGATAGAGATGAGTCAAGGGGAGCCAGGCAAAACCAAAATAATTGTGGAAAACAATGTTTTTTCCCTAAATGCTGTCTTTAAGATGTATTAATAGAAAATAAATATCTTAAAATATATTTCTGAGTGAAGCTTATATGACACATTTGCCTCAGGCTGTATGTAAGAGAGGCTAAATTGCCTTCTTTCTCATTTAAGTGGTACAAAAGTAAGAGCAAGAACAATTATTCAGTACAAAAGTAGCAGAAGAAGTGATTTCAATATGCTTCAGCACACCTCATGTCCGATTTCTATGGATGTGCAAGTGGTCTTGAGCTGATGAGAAGGAACATGACTGCTGCATTAATCATTTGGAGACATACAACCATTTGTAAATGCTGCTTCCCGCTTCAGCTTGCTGATGACTCTGAGTTTGGCAAACAGAATGGAAAGGGGAAGTGTAGCAGGCAAGATGCAGGGAATGTTTTTATTAAATGAATTTTAAAGGAACTATTTCCACACCCACAGCTTTTCTTTCACATTCCACCTGTCTATTTTTCTCACATTTTAAAGGTGTATTTTAAAAGGTATTTATCATTCTGGCAGTTAGGCTTCTCTCCTTTCAATGCCCTACTGTCTGTCACTAAAATTTACAGTCTTGATACTTTCTGCAGTTGGATTAGAGAGATCATGCAGTCTCTTTTTTTTTTTTTCCCTCAATATCAACTCCAAAATGAGGAAATAAGATTAAAAGTTGCTCTTCCTTTTCACCATTCTATTTTTTTTTAATTATTCAGGTAAACATGAAATTAAAAAATTTATGTGTTAAGTACCTCAGCTCTGTGAGTGAGACATTGAGGCACACATTTACCCATTGCTTGCTCTGCTCAGAATAAAAGGCAGTGTTGGAGACCACACTTGCCTCAGTGTGTTCTCCACACACCTGTGCTGCCTCACCAGGACAGCAGACTTCTGCTCTACTGGCCTGGTTCCAGTCCTGCTGGAGAAGAATCCACCCTGCAGTGTCTCACTTGTGCCAGATTGCCTTCCTGCCCACACTGCCTTCACACCACGGAGCTTTGGTGCTGCTAATGAAATGTCTTCACTTCTTCCTCCTCCAGTCTCTGTCAGATCAGAATTTTAAATTTCGCCTTCATCTTAACTGGCAAAAAAAAAAATGTCATTTTCCTGATGAGCTCCTACCCCAATTTCCAGGGAAAGAGACTTGAGGTTTGCCTTTGGCAGGGTTACAGAATGGACAAAAACAAGTCCCTCTTCCCAGGCATTGCTCCAGGACCACTGCAGCAGGGGACAGCCACTGCCCAGCTGCTCTCTGCCCTCTCCTGCACCCAACTGACTCTTCCCCTTGGCTGCACCACCAGCAGCTGAGACTCTGCCTCAGTTTCAGGCTGGCAATGCTGCTCAGCAACAGCCAACATCTGAAAGAAACAGCCTAGAAAAAAAATTAAAAGGTGTGTTCGGTACTCCCTCCTGCAAATGTACCACAAAATCAGGACAAAAATGTAGTGAAGTGGAAGGAATTAATCAAAAACAAAAGAAAGCCATGGAAGAGGTGGGAAGAAGGGGAGCCATAGGTTAGGAAAAGCATGAGCTTTTGGAAGCTTTGAGGCATGGAGAAAAAGAGCTACAGGAGATTGAAAGGTTTCAGTTCTTTGCAGCTCAGGACAATCTGGGAGTTGTTCTGTTTTGTTTTGCTTTGCTTTGTTGGGGGTTTTGTTGTTGTTGTTTGGGGGGCTTTGCTCCTTTGTTTTTTTTTGGGGCGGGGGGGTGTTTGGTTTGGTTACTTTTTTTTTTTTATGACAGTGTTCCACATCTTGCTGAAGCTTCACCAAAGACCTTAAAGTCACCCCAAGACAGGCATGTTCCATCTCCTGACACTGTTATCAGTCAGGAATCCTCAGGGACAGCTGTGGAGTCAGGAGAGTGAAAATAAAGCCCAAGTGAAATATTCGAAGGACTACAGCAACTTTTAGGGCTAAAGGAAGCTCTTGATTCAGATCCTTGACCCTAAATAAATTTTCTTGTCCTCAGAGGAATGGGTTTTGGTTTATACTTTTAGCCTTGGTATCAGTATCTGGAATTGATCTGAAGTAGATTTGTAGTCTTTCCCTCCTTTTTCTAATATTCTTTCAAGGTTGTGATGTTTGGACACAAATAGAAACAAATACTCCTGCGGGAGTTCATCCAAACTCTTCTCTGGAGGGTTTGTCACAGAGACAAATGTGTTTTCGAGGATTTTCTTCCAGTTTGTGAATGGTGCTGCTTAGATATTTTTTTTTTCTGAACCGAAGTATTTACCAAAAAAAAAAAACCCAAACAAACCACTCAACCCAACCCTCCTTCCCTATGTATCCAATTTTATCCATCACCCCCCTGACAAGTAATTATTTGCTCCAAATTTTTGTTTGGTCAAATACTTCCTCAAAACAAACAAACAAACAAACAAACAAAACAAAAAACAAAACAAAACAAAACAAAGCAGTGATTGAATGAAGTTGAATTTAGTAGGTCAAACTGAATCACAGATCCCAGGATGTTAGGGGTTGGAAGGGACCTCTGGAGATCTTTGAATCCAGCCCCCCTGCCAGAGCAGGACCGTGAACTGAAACCAAAGAAAACAAAAATGGAACAAAACTAGAAATGGGGAGATTCAGATTGGATGTTAGGAAGAAGGTCTTCCCCGTGAGGGTGGTGAGACACTGGCACAGGTTGCCCAGGGAGGTGGTGGAAGCCTCATCCCTGGAGGTTTTGAAGACCAGGCTGGATGTGGCTGTGAGCAACCTGCTGTAGTGTGAGGTGTCCCTGTCCATGGCAGGGGGGATGGGACTGGATGATTCTTGAGGTCCCTTCCAACCCTGACAATTCTGTGATTCGATGATTCTATGCTTTCTAGTTCAACCCCAGAAACAACAACAAGGAAAAAACAACAAGAAAAACCAAACCAACAAACAAACAACCCCCACCAAACCCCAAACCAACTAAACTCCAAGGAAACTCCTCTTTTTCCCAGCTGTACCTGTAAGCCTCATCTCAGGAGTGCTGCCACATCGTGACTGCACTCTACCCTGTGCTCTAATTCCCAGCACTGCCATATGGTTCCAGCAACTGCTTTGGTTCCTGGGCATGGCGTACCCTGCATTCCCCACAGGGCTGCTGGCCTCAGTTCCACCCAGGAGCATCACTCAGTGCCTTCAAAGCCTTGCTGTGTGCAATATCATTAGGAGGAGGGATAGGATGGATCAACATGATGGCGCTGAAGATGGTGAGCTGAGCTCCAGAGGGGCTTGTTTTGCTGACTCTGGCCTGCCAGCAAAGCACACACTGCATCCCAAAAACACACCAGGCAATGTAAAGATAAAAGTAATAAAGACATGTTTGCACAGTCCAAGTGTAATAGAACCACATTAAAAATACATTGAGCAGAGCTATGCATTATAAGAAGACAGTGATGGATGGCATCTAATTTTCTCATTGCCACTCATTTTTGCAGCAAATGTGAGCAATTTTCCCCTTGCATGGAGTTTTCATTAGCATCTCAAAGAGCCATGATTTGCTTATGGCTGCAGGAAGAGCCACCAGCCTCTGTCTCCCTGACTGCAGCAGCACTGAGGTATGTCAAAGATGCATGAACATAAGACTGCCACTTTTCCTATGTCCAGCTCAGAAAGTGGGACTACAAATTCTTTCACCTGGTAATCCTTGAAATTACAAGTGTGGAAACCACCAAGTGCATGAAGTAAGAAGGAACAGTGGCTGTGAAAAGCAGTTTGTTATTTGGCTCTTCTTTGGCTGCAGATACTGCAAATGGAAAAAAAAATCTGTAGTTTTAGTAGTGTGTGAGTCTCAGCTACAGGAAGGAGAAAATTACCAAAACCCTTGGTGTTTTTTGCCAAGAGGAGGGCTTTCCTAGATGACTTTGTAGCACCTAAGGCCCTGGAAGAGGACTATGACCAATCAGTGTTGCCAGTTCTGTTTGTGATACTGGTTATGGAGCACACTGGCAGTGTTCAAACATTGTGATGTTTGGTACATTTCACTTCAAGCATTCCACATTTCCTCAGTTGTTTGTGTGACTGAAGACATTGATGCTGCAACACCATCTCTGTGAGTATTGTTTCCCCTCATTGTTTTTTCTTTAATTTAATGTCTGTGTAGCACCTCAGACACAGCAGTGATGAGGCTTAGCAATGCCTGCCTGCAGAATTGTAGCACAGCAGGACGAGAGCTCAGCTAGAGGGGGCTGCAGATGGTATCACTCTGCAAGGGGACGTGGGATTTATTTTCTCTCCTCCCCTTTATATTCACACTCATTAGGATGATGGGGTGAGGATTCCTGTAAAAAAAATTATCTTCTGAGGTGACCACAGCAGGACATTTCTGACTGCCATTCCAGGAGCAGATGTATGCTTGAAATCATGCACCACAGTCATTGTTTGAGTTATCTCTTATCAAGAAATCACAGGATCCCAGGATATTAGGGGTTGGAAGGGACCTCTGGAGATCTTCCAGTCCAACCCCCTGCCAGAGCAGGACCATAGAATCCAGCACAGGTCACACAGGAACACATCCAGACAGGGCTGCAAAGGCTCCACAGAAGGAGACTCCACAACCTCTCTGGGCAGTCTGTTCCAGTGCTCTGGGACCCTCACAGTGAAGAAGTTCCTCCTCATGTTGAGGTGGAACCTCCTGTGCTGCAGTTTCCATCCATTGCCCCTGGTCCTATCCCAGGGTACAAGTGAGCAGAGCCTGTCCCTGTCCCTTCCTTCCTGACCCCCAGCCCTCAGCTATTGATAGACATTGAGCAGATCCCCTCTCAGCCTTCTCCTCTCCACACTAAACAGCCCCAGGGCTCTCAGCCTTTCCTCACCAGGCAGTGCTCCAGTCCCTTCAGCATCCTTGGAGCCCTCTCTTGGAGTCTCTCCAGCAGATCCCTGTTGCTCTTGAACTGGGGAGCCCAGAACTGGATGCAATATTCCAGGTGGAACCTCAGCAGGGCAGAGTAGAGGGACAGGAGAACTTCCCTGGCTCTGCTGGACACACTCCTCTGAATGTCCCTCAGGACCCCATTGGCCTTCTTGGCCACCAGGGCACATTGCTGTCCCATGCAGAACTTGTTGTCCCCCAGCACTCCCAGCTCCTTCTCCTTGGGGCTGCTCTCCAGCAGATCCCCTCCCAATCTGTCCTGCTGCAGTTTATTCTTCCTGCCCAGGTGCAGGACTCTGCACTCATCCTTGTTGGACCTCATTAGGATCCTGCTGGAACAGTTCTATCATTTGCTTCTGTAGTTTCTTCTTCAGGTACTCTGCCTTCCTGCAGTGCCTGGATTCCCTCTGCAGACAAACTGATCCTGTCTGTGACTTCTTTGTTTATTTGTTTTCCACTCTCCTGCTCATTTTAGAGTGCCCCCTATTAGTTCTGCAGTTGTTATGAAGTTATGATTCCTTCCTACCTCACTTTCTGGTGCTATCCCTTTGTGGGGCTATTTCCTCTGACTCCTAGAGTTGCTGTTTCTTTTGTTTCCTCACACTCAGTATTCTCTGTGCAGATGCTGTCATTGGTGCAGTCTGTGCCAGTCAAGCATTGCAGTGAGGACAGAGATAGATGTCAGTCATTTAAATTGAATATCTATATACAATGACAACTGATAAAGAACAGAAATGAAGCAGATGACACCTAAAGAAGTGAAGACAAACTTGGCTCAAGACTAGCAGTGTTTGGAAGTTACTTCACTGAAGAAAAACAGGCTATGAAATAGGGAAAATAAAAGAAGTGTGTTTCAATGTATGGTCATTTTATACACACTTCTCTATTGTATGTATATGCACAATACTTAAAGAAGACAGGGAAATATTCTTCCATTACAATGAAATGTTTCTAATTTTGCATAAAACAAATGCAATCCAACCCCTCTGTAACTTTGGAGGGTTTAGACTTCACTTCTGAAACACTGGTTGGCTTAAACCCAGCAGTACTAACACAGGGAATGGACACAAATGCTGTCCTCTGGTACATCAGGGAAAGCTACCTATGGTTCATAGAATCGTCTTACTGGAAAGATTTGATCTTAAAGTAACTGCTGGATACAAATTGGTAATTCAGCATCTGCTTCATGGACAGCACATAGCCTGCTTTGAAGGCTGTGCTTTCTGTTTTGTCAGTCTGAGTCTGTGATTTGCCTTGCAGTACTTATCTACTCTGAAGAGCTGATTTGCATCTTAGGCCACTGCAGTCTGACTTTGCAAATGTCAGAGGTTTAGAACTCCCAAATTTTCTGAATCCCTGCCTAGATATCAAATAAAGTTCCTTGAAGTCATCCGTGCCAAATATTATTCCCTCATTTTACAGGAGTATCTCTTGAAAGGAGGAAAGTTCTTAAGAGGAATATTTTGGAGGAAGGAACATTTTATCAGGGAACAAGAAAAAGCTTTCAACATGAGGAGAGATTATTTAAACACACATGCAGCTCAACAATAGAAAAGTAAAATACATAGACAAGATCTGAATGTCTCCTATTACTTTAAATATTTGGATAATATTTAATAGAAAGGCAAAATTCCTTCAAGGAAGCACAGAAACTGGTGGTAAAGCCCATAGCAGTGAAATCTAGACAGACAAAGCCTGCACCATTTCCTTTTTGGCTTGTCCTTGGCAGTTAATTATCACAGAATTGTCAGGGTTGGAAGGGATCTCAAGGATCATCCAGTCCCAACCCCCCTGCCATGGACAGGGACACCTCACACTACAGCAGGTTGCTCACAGCCACATCCAGCCTGGTCTTCAAAACCTCCAGGGATGAGGCTTCCACCACCTCCCTGGGCAACCTGTGCCAGTGTCTCACCACCCTCATGGAGAAGAATTTCTTCCTAACATCCAATCTGAATTTCCGCATTTCTAGTTTTGCTCTATCCCCCAAGTCCTATCACTCCCTGACACCCTAATAAGTCCCTCACCATCTTTCTTGTAGCCCTCTTCAGACACTGGGAGGCCACAAGAAGGTCTCCTTGGAGCCTTCTCTCCAAACTGACTAGCCCCAAACCCTGTACAAAATGAGGAACTTTGATTTTCCAGAGCAGGTTGCATTACACCTGCATTGCTGTGGGAGGCTCCACCAAAGAAGTTATTTCTCTAGGCACAGGGTGCCTCTGTGCTCTTGACTTCTTTCCTGTCTCCCTCCTTTCTGCTGAAAGCACTGTGAGTAGCATTGGAAGGGCATGGGGACTGGGTGGTTCTCAGCTCATCTGCAAGGAAAGCCCTGGGCTGAAAGAAAAGCAGAAAGCCTGGGACAGGTCTGTGGGCAGATCAATCAGCAAAGGCTTAGGTAAAGCACTGCCAGGAAATCAATCTTCCAGGGCCTATCACCATTGCATGTTATTTAAAGCAGAGCCAGCTTATCCAAAAGCCTTAATTGTCATGACAAAGGCAAGTAGCAGGAGATTAATCAATATGAATCCTGCTCTGCATTCCGTGCAGAGCTGTCTGTGATTAGTTTGGGGAGCACAGAAGGAAGCAGGCTTCAGCTGTAAATAGTTATTTTGAGACTTCTTGCTTACTGTTTTCATTTCTCAGTTTTTTATTCAAACTCATTTTATATTCCTTTAAAGTTTGATCAAACTGTCTTTGGTGCTTTATCTAAATATTGATCAGTGTGTTTGTAGGGAAATGACTATGCTTTCAGCTTCCACAGCAAGAAGTCATCAATTAAGCATTAAAAAACCCAAAACAATTACATAATGAGAGTCCCATTTTATTTGATAATCTATAATCCTTGACTTTGTTACCATTAATTTGCCTAACTGCGCCCAGTATTTTTGTCATTTATCTATAGTTCTGCTCCAGCCTGATTCAAGTTTTATACATATATATATATATATATATATTTTTAGTGGATAAGCCAAATAAGAGCAGCAATTACTGCACATTAGTCTGATAGGAAACAGTGACAGGGAGAGTTCTGGCTAGTTAAGTGAAACCCAAGCCAGATATAACTCAGAGAAAATGGACTTGACATTTTTAGTCTAGTAACTAACGTCAGGACTGAGTAGAGTTTGTGTAGTAGTTAGTCTTCATCCCACAGTTTTATTCTTCAATTCTTGTTAATGTCTATTGAGAAAGCATCACTCGCCCACCCAAAAAAAAAAAAAAATAGGAGCACCATTGACTTCAACATCTTTTCTTTCTTCCTTCATAGTAAAGGATGGGTGAGAAAAGGTATTCAGAATATTGTATTAGATCAGTGTCTAGCACTGAGCATATGGGGCTTAAAAACACATTGGTTTTATTTCCTACAATTTGCTTTATCTGCACAAGCTTCTCTCAGGAATGTGAGGGATGTACTTGTGGGTTTAGGGAGTCAGGAAGGGACAGGAGTGGGGGCAATGAGGCAAAACTGGAAATGGGGAGATTCAGACTGAATGTTATGAAAAAATTCTTCCCCATGAGGGTGGTGAGAGACTGGCACAGGTTGCCCAGGGAGGTGGTGGAAGCCTCATCCCTGGAGGTTTTTGCAGCCAGGCTGGATGTGGCTGTGGGCAACCTGCTGTAGTGTGAGGTGTCCCTGCCCATGGCATGGGGTTGGAGCTGGCTGAACCTTGAGGTCCCTTCCAGCCCTGACAATTCTATGATCTTAGATATGGAGATACTAACTTTTTATTTAACTAAAAAATGTCTGGTTATTTACAAGATTTCTGATTATTTATTAGAATGAAACCTCGTTGTTACTCTAGTTAAAATCCTCAATGCTTAAATAAGTTCCCAGCTGCACATGATGTCCATTCTATGATTCTATGACCCTTCAGTAAAAGCAAATTAATTTCACAAATACTTTCTTCACTTGAAGCACTGTTGTTCAATCTTAACTTTGATAGAAAATCCAAAGAAGAAATGTGGGAATTACCCATCTGCAACATCACTGCTGCACATGGAAGTCCCTGGAGAATTCAGTGTGTAAACGGGAGTAAACATTTGCTTATTAACCTTGTGGATCCTTCAGGGCTGAACTTTCAGTGCAAATGAATACCACTGCTAAGGTCATTGCTTTATTAAATAGTTCAGTAATGCAGTCTACAGTTTCACAGAATCCAGAACTAACTGCATGAAGAGCATGGTAAGGTATCCTCTAGGAAGAGCATGGAAAGATATCCTCTAGGAGGAGCATCATCCACGTGACACTGCACTTCTGCAAACACCATCCCTGTGACACTGCACTGCTGCAGATATCATCCCTGTGACACTGCACTGCTGCAGACATCATCCCTGTGACACTGCACTGCTGCAGACATCGTCCCTGTGACACTGCACTGCTGCAGACATCATTCCTGTGACAGTGCACTTCTGCAAACACCATCCCTGTGGCACTGAACTGCTGCAGATATCATCCCTATGACACTGCACTGCTGCAGACATCATCCCTGTGACACTGCACTGCTGCAGACATCATTCCTGTGACAGTGCACTTCTGCAAACACCATCCCTGTGACACTGCCCTGCTGCAGATATCATCCCTGTGACACTGCACTGCTGCAAACATCATCCCTATGACACTGCACTGCTGCAGACATCGTCCCTGTGACAGTGCACTGCTGCAGACATCATCCCTGTGGCACTGCACTGCTGCAAACATCATCCCTATGACACTGCACTGCTGCAGACATCGTCCCTGTGACAGTGCACTGATGCAGACAGTTCCTGTGACAGTGCACTGCTGCAGACATCATCCCTGTGACACTGCCCTGCTGCAGATATCATCCCTGTGACACTGCACTGCTGCAGACATCATCCCTGTGACACTGCACTGCTGCAAACATCATCCCTATGACACTGCACTGCTGCAGACATCATCCCTGTGACAGTGCACTGCTGCAGACATCATCCCTGTGGCACTGCACTGCTGCAGACATCATCCCTGTGACACTGCACTGCTGCAAACATCATCCCTATGACACTGCACTGCTGCAGACATCATCCCTGTGACAGTGCACTGATGCAGACATAGTTCCTGTGACAGTGCACTGCTGCAGACATCATCCCTGTGACACTGCACTGCTACAGACATCATCCCTGTGACAGTGCACTGATGCAGACATCATCCCTGCTCCTCCACACAGTTCATCAGCCAAGCTTGTATAGCAGACTGCAGCGTTTCCTGCTCTTAGCAGCCTGTGCAGGGGGAGCAGAGGCATCTCTCTGCAGGGCAGTGTGCTGACTGACACTCTGCAGGTACTCCCTGCAGTGCCTGCCGAGGTTATGGACAGGGAAATACAGGGAGATTGTTTTATTTACTTGTCTCTGCATCTGGAAGCTTCTTCATAATCCATTGCATTTTCTGGGCCATATTTAAGAACTGGAAATAGCATATTGATTTTTGTCATGCCAGATAAGAAATGTGAACCTGTCAGTGTCTATGGTCACTCCATCCAGCAGGCTGATCCTCCACTGCTCTGCCAGCTACGATGTGCTGAAAAAATAGTTTATTGGAGAGGCAGGGAAAAAAACCAACATAATATTTTGGACAATTAATCAATATTCAGTCTGGCTGTAACACTTCAACAGTGTGTAATAAAATTGCTTTTTCTTTTTACTCAGAAATGTTCTCTTCTAGTCTGAAACTAAACTATTTTGGCAGCAGGCTCTGGGCAGCTACATAGCTAAAATCTGTTCAAGCCAGTATAAAGCTCTTAAGCAAATATAATTTTTAAACTGTCTCATTGGATTTTATATTTGATTTTTTTTCTAATGAAATGTTCTGCATTTTGGATTGATCTGTGTCCAGTCTCAGTCTTTGTGTCCAAATGTCACAGCTCATGACTCATTCTGTCTGCTGAACATGAACTCTATCAAAATTCAGTCACCAAACAGCACAGACCTCAGAAAAATTCACATAAGGGCCTGGGTTCCCTGTTGCAGCCTTCTCTGATTTCTGCATTAAAAAGTGATGTTTCCAAACTGAGTGTTGCCCTTGCTGTGTCCAGATAGTTTTTTGTGTTCTTGAGCTATCTCTGGAGACAAGAAGAAATCTTAGGTTTTATCCCTAGAGGCTTACTCTTTGTATTCACAACATTTTCAAACCTGAGCTCAGAATTTCCTAAGAGCTGCTCAGAAATTATTTTCAAGGACAAAAGACTGGGCCTGAGGCCACAGTAGGAAGAGAAGAGGCAGAAGGAAGACATTTGTAAAAACTGGTGAACTGCCCTTGTGCCATGGAGGAGTGAAGAGAGAAGCAGAAGCAAAACATTGATTCTGGGATATCCTTCCCTTACTTTGCAGCAATACAAAGCAGCAGAACCTTTCTTCAAAGGGCAGTATCTGTTGCATGCATGGTTGCCAGCAGTCCATCAGAAATGGCCAAGAAATGGTCAGTGGCTATGCTGCCACCCTCAGAAGGTCTCCTGTCCTGAGCAGCTCCCTGGTTTGTCCATACCTTCAGCCAGTTCTGCCTCCATGCACACAGCATGACAAGGCTCTCTTTTACCCATGACACTGAGTCTTTCATCAGACACCAATCTGCATTTGGGAGATAAGAGGAAACACTACCAAACCCTAATGGGAAAGGCTCCCTTTAAAGCCCTAAAGTGGAGGTTCTGATGTATCAGAAATTAAGCTGAGAACTGTCAGTAGGGACCTGCCAAGGCAGCAGAAGCACAGAGTTAACCAGGTAGGAGAAGACCTCAGAGATCATCCAGTCCAACCTATCACCCAACACCATCTAATCAACTAACCCATGGCACTGAGTGCCTCATCCAGGCTCTTGTTAAACACTTCCAGGGACAGTGACTCTACCACCTCCCTGGGCAGCACATTCCCATGGTCAGTCTCTCTCTGGGAAGAATTTCTGTCTCACATCCAGCCCAAACCTCCCCTGGTGCAGCTTTAGACTGTGTCCTCTTCTGTCGCTGGTTGCCTGGGAGAAGAGCTCTCCCATATGCAACAGAATTTCATTCTGCCTCAAAATGCAATGTCCTTGTGCTCAGAGAGCAGTTTTACCTTTTGTACTGGTGTGGAACAGTTTTGCTTCTGGACCTGATCAGCCTACACAGCCAACAGAGGCAGCAAGAGGCAGCCATGTGCAGCATTTTGAGGACAAGGCAGCTGCACACACTTGTGAGATATTTCACCCTTAATAGGGAGAGTTTTCAAGTCTTTGAGCATGTATAAAGTAAACTTTAAATTAAAAAAAAAAATTGGTTTTACCTATCTTAACTTTTCTAGCCATAAGGATTAGCTGCTTACTTTTTGCCAACATCCTCCCCCTGACTCAGGAATGACCCCTGTCACCACATGGTTCTGTCCTGACTTTTTGAGCTTCAGAGGCTGGTGAGAGACAAAGTAAAAGATCTGAGTAGCCAATGCACAGCCTCCATTTTCTTAAAATAATTGGAGTAAGATATTAAAACAAAAAGAATGCTGCTCTTTATTAAAAAATAATAGAACAATAGTCTGCCTCTCTGCATGACCATCATGCTAACCAAATCGTAGATTGATTTCTAGAAGAAAATAAGCAGCCATCTCTACAGTGCCTTAGGTCATCAGATGTTTCTTAATTATAGCTTGTCCCTGGCAAGAACTTTCTTGGCCCATATTGCCTAATCATGCACTAAGAATTTGCCTTTTAGCAGATGATTGTCTCTTTATATGATCTGCTACCCATTTATGGTTATTGTTCCATATTTGATGATGGAAAGAAACAGTAAGGAACAAGCTCTGAACTTCCTCCAGCTAAGGAAGAGACTTACAGGATGTGCTGAGAGTATGGCTTTGGCCAGGACATCTAATGGCTTTGGCCAGGACATCTAATATCAGGCACATTGTCACAAACACACAGAACTGTCAGGGTTGGGAGGGACCTCAAGGCTCATCCAGTTCCAACCCCCCTGCCATGGGCAGGGACACCTCACACTACAGCAGGTTGCTCAGAGCCACATCCAGCCTGGACTTCAGAACTTCCAGGGATGAGGCTTCCACATCCTCATCTTGTTTTCAGTGTAAATACTGCCCCCTAAGGAAAGAACTATATTCCAGATCCTTACCTTTTGTTCCTTAATCCAGGATTTTTTGCAATGTTAACTCTGCTCAGCATCTCCTGCATTACACACAGCACCTACAGAGGGACACTTTCCACAGATCACACTGAACCTGAAGAACATAGTTAGCAATGAAGAGGAAATACATAGAAAGCTCTGAAATTGCTGTAGGGAGTTACAGATGGGGTGCTGAGGGACAGGGTTTGGTGCTGGCTTGACAGTGTGATGGTTGAACTTGATCTTAAAGCTCTGTCCCACCCAAAGTGGTTCTATGGTTTTATAATTGCAGCTCCCTAGATTTAACTAGCTCAGAGGTCTGTTTTCTTTCACTTACTTCTTGAAAACATTTGACATTGGCTGTGGCTTTTTTTTCATCCCCCCCAGCTGTCAGCATAAGAAACAAATCTATTTTATCCCTGGTAGTTCTCTACTTTTATTTGAAACAACTTCATATTAGACAGTTTTGAGTCTAAAGCATATGTTATTCCTTTTTTCACGTTCAAACTGAATTTAGAAAGCTGGCAGAAAACATTGCAATGCATTTTACTCATGCAAAGCTAACTGACTGCAAACAGAAATTGTAATAAGTTTGAAAAAAAATCCTTTTCTAAATCAAATTCACTTTCCTCAGAAGTGTGTTTGGAAAATGAAGGGAAGAAGCCTTTACTTTGCCATTTAAAAGTGTGCTGGTGTTTTCAATCAGCTATGACTTTCCCTGAAGGAAAAGTCCCAGCTGAAACATTTTGAAGGGAAAGTCACAGAATCACAGAATTAACCAGGTTGGAAAAGAACTCTGAGATCATCCAGTCCAACCTATCCCCCAACACCATCTAATCAACTAACCCGTGGCACTAAGTGCCTCATCCAGGCTCTTGTTAAACACCTCCAGGGATGGTGACTCCACCACCTCCCTGGGCAGCACATTCCAATGACCAATCTCTCTTGCTGGGAAGAACTTTCTCCTCACCTCAAGCCTGAACTCCCCCCTGCACAGCTTGAGACTGTGTCCTCTTGTCCTGTTGCTGCTTGCCTGGGAGAAGAGACCAACCCCCACCTAGCTACAACCTCCCTTCAGGTAGTTGTAGACAGCAATGAGGTCTGCCCTGAGCCTCCTCTTCTCCAGGTTAAAACCCCCAGCTCCCTCAGCCTCTCCTCACAGGGCTGTGCTCCAGACCCATCCCCAGCCTTGCTGCCCTTCTCTGGACATGTTCCAGCATCTCAACATCTTTCTGGAACTGAGGAGCCCAGAACTGGACACAGCACTCAAGGTGTGGTCTAACCAGTGCTGAGCACAGGGCAGAATGACTTCCCTGCTCCTGCTGGCCACACTATGCCTGATGCAGGCCAGGATGCCATTGGCTCTCTTGGCCACCTGGGCACACTGCTGGCTCGTGTTCGGCTGCTGTCCACCAGCACCCCCAGGTCCCTTTCTGTCTGGCTGCTCTCAGCCACTCTGACCCCAGCCTGTAGCACTGCTTGGGGTTGTTGTGGCCAAAGTGCAGCACCTGGCACTTGGACTTGTTGAATCTCATGCCCTTGGACTCTGCCCATCTGTCCAGCCTGGCAAAGTCCCTCTGCAGAGCCTCCTACCTTCTAACAGATCAAGTCCTGCCCCCAGCTTGGTGTCATCTGCAAACTTACTGATGATGGGCTCAATCCCCTCATCCAGATCATCAATAAAGATAATGAACAGGACTGGGCCCAACACTGGTCCCTGGGGGACACCACTAGTGCCTGGCTGCCAGCTGGCAGTGGCACCATTCACCACCACTCTCTGGGCTCAGCCATCTAGCCAGTTCCTAACCCAGCACAGAGTGCTCCTGTCCAGGCAACTCTTTTCCCTCTACTTTCTTCAAGACAAAAATGATTAAAGAAAACACCAGCAAGAAGGATTCCAGCAGCAGGAGGGAAGGCAGAAAAGAGGATGAAAACTGTGTGAAAAACCCAAACCAGCAACCAGGCCTTATTCTTGACTGCCCTTAGCAAGACATGAAGTGGAGGCATTAAGAATGCTTCTCCTATGGTCAGTCCCCCAGGTTTTATAGACAGCTTGGTTGGGTGCAAACCAGACAAGCTGGAGGGAAACAAGAAATCAACAGCTACAAGAGGTGAGAATTTCCCCTTGCCTGCAAAGGTTAGCTGGTTAAGCTGATGATGGCAGAATGTTTGTGCTGTCTCCCTCACATTTCAAAAGAAAGCAAAAACCTGCTAGCATTTAGCATTGCTCTTATTTCCCTCCTAATTAGGTATAGAACACTGGAAAACTATTTCTTAGGTGGATTTGTTTTTCCTGCAAGGATATAATTTCACCAAAAGTAGTAAAGAATTCTAACTTCACAAACTGATGCTCACAAACCCACAGTCGTAATGTGCTCTTTGATACAGAGTTATATGAGGGTTGAAATTGTTCTACTTAATTTGAAGATGGATCAAATCTGCTCATTTTTATGTCTGTTTCTTCTTCCATATGACACTCAAAGCTGTTTCCTACAGAAAGCTTTCTGCTTCCTCAGGGAAATTTAATTTTAAATTCACTATGTGCTCACCAGGGAAAAATTACACAGCCTAATAGAGCTCTCTCTGCTCAGTTCTTGTAATCCCCTTTCTATATTAGCAAGGTAGTATCTGCATATCTTGTTGTTCCTTTGTACAGACTGCATTGTTACTTCAGTCTTCTTCCCACTTACATTGCAACATTTTCAGAAAACAGATTACAAAATCACAGAATTGTTTAGGGTTGGAGGAAACCTCAAGCATCATCTAGTCCCAACCCCCCTGCCATGGCCAGGGACACCTCAGGTTGCTCACAGCCACATCCAGCCTGGCCTTAAAAACCTCCAGGATGAGGCTTCCACCACCTCCCTGGGCAACCTGTGCCAATGTCTCACCACCCTTGTGGGGAAGAATTTCTTCCTAACGTCCAATCTGAATCTTCCCATTTCTAGTTTTGCTCCATTCCCCCCAGTCCCATCACTGCCAAATACCCTAAAAAGTCCCTCCCCAGCTTTCTTGTAGCCCCCTTCAGATACTGGAAGACCACAAGAAGGTCTCCTGGGAGACTTCTCCTCTCCAGACTGAACAGCCAGAGAAGTGTGCACCTGCAGAGAAAGGTAAACACGATTCTGCAGTCTTCCTAACTGACTTCCAGCTTTATCTCACACCATGATGCTGAGGCCCAGCTAATGGGGCTGATCTTGTCCACATTCTGCTCAACATCAGAAGACAAAAGTCTGAAAATCCTCAGACAAGAAGGGGTTTGGGGAAAAGCTCTCTCTGGAGCTGGGTGGCTTTTCCCAGTAGGCTTAATAGAGTAGGATGAAAGGAAGGCAGCTGTACACTGCCTGACATTAAAAGCAAGCAGTGAGTCTTTGCTGTCAGCTCCTGCCAATTAGCTGCAATTGCATTAGATATTAATTGGATTTGCTTAGTAAACAGTGCAGGTAATTTTAAAAGATTGTGAGAAAACTGTAAAACTTATTGCAAGTTATGACATCAGATCTAGGAGCCAGAGCAATCTGGAGCCCCAGCGTTGGAAGGGCACAGACCTGTAGGAGTGTGTCTAGAAGAGGGCCACAAACATGATCAGAAGGCTGGAGGCTGGAGCACCTCCCTTGTGAGGCCAGGCTGAGAGAGTTGGAGTTGTTCAACCTGGAAAAGAGAAGACTCTAGGGAGATCTTTTGGTGGCCTTCTGGTACTTTAAAGGGGTCCTAAAGGAAAGAGAGGGAAAGACTCCTCTACTCTGGCCTGCTGAGACCACTCTCTGCAAAAAAAGAGAGTCTAACAGAGAGGCACAAGGATGCTTAGGGGACTTGAGCATCTTCCCTGTGAAGAGAGACTGAGAGGCCTGGGGCTGTTTAGTGTGGAGAAGAGAAGGCTGAGAGGGGATCTGATCAATGTCTCTTAAGAGCTGAGGGGTGGGGGTCAAGTGGAGGGGGCCGGGCTCTTTTGGGTGGTGCACAGCAATAAGCCAAGGACCAATGGAGACAAACTTGAACAGAGAAGGTTTCAGCTCAACATGAGGAAAAACTTCTTTCCAGTGAGGGTGACAGAGCCCTGGAACAGGCTCTCCAGGGGGGTTGTGGAGTCTCCTTCCCTGGAGACTTTCCAACCCCACCTGGATGTATTCCTGTGTGGAGTCCCCTGGGTGATGCTGCTCTGGCAGGGGAATTGGACCTAATGATCTCTGGAGGCCCCTTCTAACCTCTGATATACTGTGAGACTGTGACTCTTTAATGAGGTACGTAGTGGTAGGAGGAGGGGTAGTAGTTTCTTACCAAAAAAGGGTAGATTTAGATTAGATACTAGGAAGAAATTCTTTACAGTGAGAGTAGTGAGGCACTGGAAGAGGTTGCCCAGGGAAGTTGTGAGTGCCCTCTCCTTGGAAGAATTCAAGGCCAGGTTGGATGGGGCTTTGAGCAAACAGATCTAGTGGAAGGTGTCCCTGCCTATGGCAGCAGTCTTGAAACTAGAGGATCTTTAGGGTCTTTCCCAATCCAAACCATTCTACAAATAGAAAAAGAATAATTGGATGATGTGGAGCATGAATTGAAAAGTCTAAAGAGGCTGAAACTCTCCAGCAGTACGGCAGATGACTGAAAAGGCTGAAGCAAGATAATTGTGTCTTTGTGAAGGCAAAGGGAAATCCTGAAAATAAGAATGGAATAAGGCAGGTTTTTCATTGCAGTGCTGGAGAGTGTGAGATTAATCTGAGAATCAACAGTAAAAGGAGAAAAAGAAAGGCAGCTAACACGTGATCTTCCAGAAATTTTACAAGCACTGTAGTACAAGAAGAGGATTCATGGAGTATATATTTGAGAGTGTTGAGTCAAACAGAATGCTCTGAAAGCTTTGACAAATTCCTAGCCTAAGATGTCACTGAAACAGGTATCAGAATCCTGGCAAAAGCTGTAAGAAATGCACCACTAAGGGGAAAGGGGGGGGGGGGGGGGGGGGGGCGGGGGGAAGATAATTAGAATTACATCCTGGGTTATATCTAGAAAAAGAATATGACACTGCAGAGCACAGAGATTAGATTAGAATGTCAGAGGGAAAACATTTTCTTGTGGGTATGGGTGTGGTTAGCAGGTTGAGAGAAATTCTCCTCCCCCTCTACTCTGCCCAGTTCTGGGCCCCTCAGTTCAAGAAGGACCTCAGGGAACTGCTTGAAAGAGTCCAGCACAGAGCCACAAAGATGCTGAAGGCAGTGGAACATCTTCCTTATGAGGAGAGCCTGAGGGGGCTGAGGGCTCTGTGGCTTGGAGAGGAGGAGTCTGAGAGGTGACCTCATTGCTGGTGATGAAGATGTGCAGAGTGAGTGCCCATAGGCTGGAGCTAAAGATGGGCAGATGTAATGTAGAGGTTCTGGGTAAGGATCCCTCCCAACAATTATCTGTGCTTGGTTTACTTTCTCAGAGCACACCATCATCACCTCATAAGGAGTGAGAGCTGGGCAGCTGTAGTTAGGCTCTGACTGAAACCATTCTTGCTTTCAGGTGAGCCACCATAAATCACCCAAACACAAAACATTTTCTTAGCAAGTCAAGAAGTTACATAAATAAAATTCTAACATAATAACAGCGATTTTTAAAAATGGCATTCTCACCAGAGTGGGACTCAGAGCTATTACACACACTGCACATAAGAACAAGGGAAGTTTATAAATGGCCCTCAGTTCAGAGAGGCTGTTTGATGTGCTGGAAAATACAGATCGATTCTGGATTATGATTCCCACTTAGCAGCAGGATAACGAATAAGAAACACAACCACTGTAAATGTGGCTTCATGTACAAATCAATATTTGCAAGATGTGACACCAGCCACAGTAATGACATCTAAGAAACAAGTTTTAACACTTGGCAAAGGTCTATTATTTTAGGTACTCTTTTTTCAGGGCCGAGACAGATGCAGCCACATGGAAAAAAAAGCTATCAAAATTGTTTGAAGGATTCATCAAAGCCTGCTCCATTAACTCAGACCTGCACTTGGCCCTGGTAAGCTATAGGACCTCTTGAATCTAAATTCTCAAACACTAAGATGGAGAAACGTACACCATTGCTATTAGTAGCAGCATAGTGAATCCCTTTTCAGCATGACAAAAGCAAACCCAGAAAAGCCCAACAGGTTGTGTCACCACACAACCATCTGCCAATGTGTACTCACACACCTAGAACATGTCCTTGTTTCCCACTGAGCCACCTCTTTTGCTGAAGTGGGTAGACACCTGTGCCTGAGGTCAGAGCAAACCAGAAAGAACAGAGCCAAAGGGGAGTTCAGGAAGAAGAGTAGCAGCTGGGCCAGGGGTTACCAAGGGGAAGGTCTAAGCAGGGCAATGCAGGGATTGACTACAGCTTTCTACAGACTTAAATACACCTTAGAGAGCTGCAGGACATAAGGTACTGAGTCAAAGACTGGCTGAAAATAGAGGGACATGCTGTATCCTACACAATGCAGCTGTGCTGTATGGGTGCATTTCTTCCCTCTGGAAGGGGCACTGCTGAGATCATATTCCCCTTAAAGAGCTCTGAGCATTTTGATTTACACAGGATCAACCAGGTTGGACGAGATCTCCAAGATCACCAAGTCCAATCAACCACCCAGCCCTACCTAATCAACCAGACTATGGCACTAAGTGCCTCATCCAGGCTTTGCTTAAACACCTCCAGGGACATCAACCCCACCACCTCCCTGGGCAGCACATTGCCATGGCCAATCTCTCTTGCTGGGAAGAACTTCTTTCTAAGATCAAGCCTAAACTTCCCCTGCACAGCTTGAGACTGTGTCCTCTTGTTCTGGTGCTGGGTGCCTGGGAGAAGAGACCAACCCCCACCTGGCTACAGCCTCCCTTCAGGTAGTTGTAGAGAGTTGAAGCCCTGCAGCCTGGAAGGCTGGGACACAGAGAGGTCTCCCTGCCTCATACAGAAATTTATTCATCAAAACAACCTTAGCCTCACAGATCTCAGTTGTTACTCCCTGAAAACTGTTTTCTGACTGCAGCATCTTCTTGGCCTGGCTTTGTGCAGAACCTCTAGGCTATGCCTGCCTCATTCAGCAGACCACAATTAGGAAATCAGATTAACACTTCCAAAGAGAGAACAGAGTTGCTTTTAATTTTCAACTTGAATTCCTCTCTGTTAATAAGGTTTATATGGAAATTATATTTTCATTAATAAAACATCATTAAATGTTAAGTAGGTTTTTTCTAATTGTCTGCAATGTAGCCACTTTTTAGCAATGAGTACAAAATCAAAGGAATTACAAATGAACTGTTATTATTTTATTGTAGCTGCAACAAAAGAATTTAAGATACTTAAAACATATGCAAACAATGCATGGAGCAGAAGTGCAGATCCCAGACACAATTGTCAGGCTGGATCAAACCAGAGCTGGAGGGCTGCACCACAAGCATAAAACCCTGCCAGCACCCATGTTGTGCAGCCATCCTCCCCAGGATGGCTCCAGTTTGACCCAGCCTTGGGTGGACAAAAAGGATGCTGTAAGAGCAGGTGTGAAGCTTACCTGCTCAGCAGCTCTGGATGGGGTTCTGCACACCTAGCTCTGAGCACTTTGATGCTGAAACAGAGACCCAAAAGTCTGTTTTTAATGCCTCAGGATTTGTGGACCTTCAGTCAAGCACTTGCTAAGTGAGGTGCTCAGAGTCACCCCAGAGAAGCATACAGAGAGTGCTGCAATGAATGATGGTTCTAAGGCTAAAAGCTAAGCATAGAGTAAGCTGTGCACCATCTCCTTTGGTACTGGATTGTTTCTGAGTAGTACTGAGCTCAGAGTTGGAGAGATCAAGACTTGGAAAACTCTGAATAGCTTAAATTCTCTGCTGGCAAGTTCAGTTTTACCTGCAGTGGAAGCAAGGGTTCTGTACACACCACAGCAGCCATTAAGGGCCTCCAGCTTTACACATTGCAACTACTGAAAGAGAGAACCATCCAAACATTCATAAACAAAGTGAATTTTCTTAATCTTTTTAAAAGCTCCATTGTCAGACCTGAAATGGTTCAGAAATGCTTTTCCTTTAAGCAATTTCTAATGGTTGTCACTATGATCTAAAGTCCTCTACAGAATCTCCCACATAAGGAATGCCTGCCAAAATGACTTTGGACCTAATTTTAGATAAACTGCTATAGAAAGTGTTGAATAAATGCATGAATAAGCAAAGAAAAGCCAAACAGATACTTAACATTTGTGAGTGTTTTTATCTTTGCAGAGTATTTGAAGTGGTTTAGGTTTGTTAATTAGGTTGCACACACACAAAATCCTGTCCAGAGACACTGCCCTGCATTCATCATCTCTCTAACAACCTTCTCATGCCTGCCACTGGCAGAGATACACAGCCTGGCACAGAGCAGTGCCACCTCCATCTCTCTGGAATACACTTGCCTAACCCTTGGCACAATAATGGCACCTAGGAGGGGAAATCTTAGGGTGAGCACACAGATTCCCAGAATCCCAGAATTCCAGAATCCCAGAATTATTGAAGCTGGAAAAGACCTCTGAGATGATCAAGCCCAGCCTATGACCCAACACCACCACATCAGCTAAACCATGCCACCAAGTGCCACAGCCAAGCTTGCCTTAAACACCTCCAGGGAGGGCAACTCCACCACCTCCCTGGGCAGTCCATCCCAGGCTCTAATTCCCCTTTCCAGCAGGAAGTGCTTCCTAACATCCAACCTAACCCTCCCCTGGCACAGCTTCAGGCCATGCCCTCTTGTCCTGTCCCAAGTTGCCTGGGAGCAGAGCCTGACCCCCACCTGACTACAACTTCCCTTCAGGTACTTGTAGAGTGTGCTAAGGTCCCCCCTGAGTCTCCTCTTCTCCAGGCTGAACACCCCCAGCTCCCTCAGCCTCTCCTCATCACTTCCCCTCCAGTCCCTTCCCCACTCTCATTGCTCTCCTCTGGACCTGCTCCAGCCCCTCAAGATCTCTCTTGCAGTGAGTGCCCAGAGCTGCACACAGTGCTGGAGGTGAGGCCTCCCCAGTGTCCAGGACAGGGCAGAATTCCTGCTGGCCACACTATTCCTGACACCAGCCAAGATGCCCTTGGCCTTCCGTGCCCCCTGGGCACACTACATTATTTTGTTGGGGTTTTTGGTTTTGTTTATTTTTTTTTTTTGGGGGGGGGTTGTTTGTTTGTTTTTTATTTTTATTTTTTGTTTGTTTTTTGGGTTTTTTTTTGGGGGGGGTGGAGGGGAGGGTTGAATCTCACTCAAATAAAAAAAATGCATTGTTAGAAAAATGTAATTCCTCCATAGTGATGTATATTGAAACTATACTGGTGAGGTGTTCTCTGATGGTCTTTTGTTAATAAAACTTTGAGCAGATTCTTCCATGACAGCTGTTTTTCAATCTCTTCTAACTTAAGAGAAAAAAAAAAAAAAAAAGGGCAACCCAAAGGGCTCTGATATGACATCCTTTAACATGAGAAATGATATGAAGCACGAAGCAAGTACAGAGAGCCACTGGACTCTGAGGTCTTTGCACACACAGGTTCCATAACTGTCACTCTGAATTAGGGGATCAGGTACTCAGCTCAAGGCTCCTATGGCATTGAAAAAGGACATTTCTAGACCAAGCACCTATGCCCTAAAAGGTGACTACACAGGACTCAGCTTTAGTTACAGGGTGACAGAGAGGTATTTTTCCTCTTACTTTCATTGCCAGTTTGATTTCCACCCTTTTCTATCCAGTCCAAACTTAAGAATCACATCATTTGGGCTGGAAATCATAGAATTGTTTCAGTCATAAAAGACCTCTGAGATCCCTGAGTCCAGCTGTTGACCTAACACTACCACAGTCATTAAACCACATCCCAAGTGCCATGTCTGCATGGCTTTGGAATGTCTCCAGGGACAGCAACTCCACTGCCTCCCTGGGCAGTCTGTTCCAAAGCCTGACCACTCTTTCTGTAAATAAGTGTTTGCTGTTATCCAACCTAACCCTCCCCTGGCACAGCTTCAGGCCATTTCCTCTCATTCTATCACCTGATGCTAGGGAGAAGACACTGACCTCCATCTCACTCCAACCTCCTTCCAGGGAGCTGTGGAGAGCAAGGAGATCTCCCCTCAGCCTACTCTTCTCCAGACTAAATAATGCCAGTTCCCTTGGACCCTCCTCATAAGACATGTTTGCCAGGCCCTTCAACAGCTTTGTTGCCTTTCTGTGGGCATGCTCCAGCAGCTCCAAGTCTCTCTTGCAGTGAGGGGACCAAAACTGAACACAGTGGTTGAGGTATGGCCCTACCAGTGCTAAGTAGATAGAGGCAATCACGTCCATACTGCTGCTGGCCACGGTGCTCCTGATACAAGCCAAGATTCTGTTGGCCTTCTTGGCCACCTGAACACACTGATGGCTCATGTCCAGCCAGCTGCCAACCAGTATCCCTCAGGTCTTTGTCAGCTAGGCAGCTTTCCAGCAACCCCCCCAAGCCTGTAACATTGCATGGGGTTGCTGTGACCCAAGTGCAAGACCCAGCCCTTGGCCCTGTTGAACCTCATCCCACTGACCTCAGTCCATTGACCCAGCCTGTCCAGATCCCCCTGCAGACCCCTGGCTTCGAGCAGCTCAACACTCCCACCCTGTTTAGCAAACTTACTGAGGGAGCACTTGATCCCCTCCTTCAACTCATTGAGAATGATACTGAACAAGGCTGGCTCCAAAACTGATCCCTGGGGACCACACAACCACACAGCATCCAACTAACTTTTGCCAACCACTGAAAACTCTTTCTTAGAGCTATCCTCCTTCTGCTCAGCCAAATCCCTTGGAAATCGATGGGATTTTCAGAGGAGAGTGATTGACAGGTGGGGCCCTTAATCAATGGGGAGGGTAAAGTCTGAATACAGACTACAGATACAAACATCACAGGCCACAAGATAAACAAGATTAAAGACTCTGCTTCAAGCATTTTTTTCATGTATAATATGTTCCTACAAAATCAATTAAATGCAGCAAGGGCTGCATTTGCTCTCTGAGCCATGGCTCTCACTTGGCTGAACTGAGCTGCAGTTCAGCTCACATTGTGCAGACACAGGTGGGTCATGGGAGTGATACAGACCTCCCCTTGTAACTCCTTGTCAGGAGCCTGTTTCTGATTGCTATCAATTTAAGCCTTCCAAAAGCTGCTGTGATGCTGGCTGCCACTGCCAGCACAGCTTCTAGTGGTAACCCTGGATCAGTGAGGCTGGGGGAAGATGTGTGGCTGGTCTGGAAGCCTGGCTTGTGAGGAGAGCAGTGCCTAAGGAGGGAAATGACTCAGTGGGGCAGAAGTAAGCTCTGCATTGAGAGAAGATTGGTTTCATCCACAGCTTTTGTCACAGTGCTTCTGTAAGTACCCCTAGTGCCAAAGAGCATCCCAGAAACACTGCTTGTCCTCTGGAGTGTTCTCCTGGGTGTCCTGAGAGTACTTCAGTGGGGATGCAGTGGTCCCACTGGCAGGTTACCTCCCTTGTGGGGATGACCAACAACAGCAACAGAATAGATCAGGGCAGCCAAGCTCAGGCAACCCATACTCCACAATGCCATGGGGAAAAACACACTCCAGTGACCCACTCATGGATACCTTGGGTCCATGGGGATAACATGCCCCAGTGGAGACAAACTTGAACAGAGAAGGTTTCAGCTCAACACAAGGAGAAACCTCTTTCCAGTGAGGGTGACAGAACCCTGGAGCAGGCTGCCCAGAGAGGTTGTGGAGTCTCCTTCTCTGGAGACTTTCCAACCCCACCTGGATGCATTCCTGTGTGGACTGCCCTGGGTGATGCTGCTCTGTCAGGGGGGTTGGACTGGATGATCTCTTGAGGTCCCTTCCAACCTCTGCTGTACTGTGAGACTGTGCTGTGATACTTTGACCTCTTTAATAATAAACCATTGAGATCAACAAGGAATCTTTCCTCTCACACATAGGGATTTCATGGGTGTTTACAGTGGACAAGATAGCAGGTGTCCTGGGAAAAGCATCCATCTCCCAAGGATGCATCAGGCTGTACAAATAGCCTTGAGCTGCACAAAAGCTCCATTTACAACAGCCACTGACCTGTAGATTCCAGCTTGCTCTGCTATGATCTATAGCAACCACTTTCTTCAAGCTCCAGGGTAACAGCACTACCAACCTCTGAACCCAGGTGGAGCCTCCCTGCCAGACTGATACAAGCTCCTAACAATACAACCAAAGTAGCCTTTTGCTTCTTGCAAATAGTTGCCCTGAGAGCTGGGATAACCCCTGGTGCCACCAGGGAAGCAAGTGATGTGCATCCATAAGGTTGTAGCCTTCAGAGGCAGTGCCCCCAGATGTTCAGCCAAGCCCTGTGAGTTCCAGGGGACATCTCTTTCCAGACTGTGGCTGGTGGAGACTTGAGCCATCTGGGGCTTTCACTGGGCCTGAGCTTTGGCATAAGTGATAACAGCAAGAGACAGCTAGCAGTGCCTTTTTATGGAGCTGTATGGAAAGTGTGTGTGAGGGCTGCAGAGGGAGCAGACAAGGATGGAGGCTAAGTGCTGTGGCAAGGCTCGTGGAGAGGAGAACTCCTTGTTAAGAGCACTCCTGCAAGTAAGGAGGATTGAAGTTTTCCACGAGCGTGCTGGCAGCCTGCAGTGTGGATGGAGACTCCCACACAGAGAGGAGGCCTCAGGGAACTGCACAGCACAGCAGGGAACCTGTGGCCAACCCCCTGCACAGGAGCCCTGCTCTGGCAGATGAAGGCAGTGCCCAGCCAGAGCTGTGCTGATGTCCCAGAAGGTTTCCCTCTCAGCAGAGCCATGGGGAGCATGCCATAACGAGCTCTTGGATAAGAAAATACTCTTTCTGACAAGCTGATCAGACCTCCCTCGGGTGGCTGGGGTCTGATTCATCACTCTCTGCTGCTCTACCTTCACAAAAGAGCAGCTTTAATTTAAAAGAGCTTAATTCCACGTGGAAAACTGGTGCAATGCAGAAATAAATCAAGTACTCTGTATTTACATGAAGACCAATATCCTCAGCCAATGAAAATGGGAGTGGTTGTGCTGAAGTCAATGAAGTTATAGTGATTGACACCAGTTCAGGCTCTGCTCTAACAGTTCAGAAATAATGGTCTGAATCCTCTGATCATATATGCCAGAACAGCTCCCTCAGACTTGTACACTGACTAAGGACCTCACCTTTCACTGAAATGGCTGTGCCAGAGCTCCCCTTGGGTGTGTGGAAAACTGTGGAAAACAGTAACCACATTGCTGATTGCTGTGCTGGTAACCCAGAGGCACAGCAGCTCAGATTCTGCTTGATCTGTGGCTGCATTTTGTGTCCATTTGTGCCCAGCACACAGTAGAAGTGTTCCAGAGCGGGGAGTAAGGAGGCAAACCTGCCCTGGGGCAATCCTTCAGCACGCAACTTTCACTTTGCCAAACTTCAGAGTGAATCCTGCACATGGGTTTTTCCCTCTGGAGCATGGGGTCACATTTTTGTTGCTTTTTAAATTTTTATTTATCACACACAGAATCAACCAGGTTGGAAAAGACCTCAGAGATCATCAAGTCCAACCTATTACCTAGTACCTAACACCTCCTGACAACTAAACACTGGCTCCAAGTGCCACATCCAATCTCTTTTTTAACACCTCCAGGGATGGGGACTCCACACCCTCCCTGGGCAGCACATTCCAATGGCCAGTCTCTCTTGCTGGGAAGAACTTTCTCCTCACCTCAAGCCTAAACTTCCCCCTGCACAGCTTGAGACTGTGTCCTCTCCTTCTGTCCCTGCTTGCCTGGGAGAAGAGACCAACCCCCACTTGGCTACAACCTCCCTTCAGGTAGTTGTAGAGAGCAATGAGGTCTCCTCTGAGCCTCCTCTTCTCCAGGCTAAACACCCCCAGCTCCTTCAGCCTCTCCTCACAGGGCTGTGCTCCAGACCCATCCCCAGCCTTGTTGCCCTCTCTGGACACATTCAAGTATCTCAATGTCCTTCTTGAACTGAGGAGCCCAGAACTGGACACAGTACTCAAGGTGTGACCTAACCAGTGCTGTGTACAGGGGTACAATGACCTCCCTGCTCCTGCTGGCCACACTATTGCTGATGCAGGCCAGGATGCCATTGGCCTTCTTGGCCACCTGGGCTCATGTTCAACTGCTGTCCACCAGCACCCCCAGGTCCCTTTCTGTCTGGCTGCTCTTCAGCCACTCTGACCCCAGCCTGTAACACTGTGTGGGGTTGTTGTGGCCAAAGTGCAGAATGTTCAGCATTTCTTTGGCTCAGGTGCTCAGTAAAGGCTAGGGGGAAAAGTGCACATCTGAAATGGAAGGTTCGATGACGTTCACAAGCTTTGGGCATTTTTGGAGGCTTCCTGGCTGGGTCAGTTTCTGAGCAGATATTTTACATGACAGGCAGAATTAGCACACACTTTTTCACATTCTGCTTTTCTTGCTGCACCCCAGGATCCTATTTGCTCTCTTGGCCAATATACTACAGAAAATCACAGCAGTGGGGAAAGAAATTTTCAAAGAGGTAAAAGGAGAGCTAGGAACAACAAAGCTGCTGTGCCATACACGTTTTTTAAGGACTGTATTTTTTTCCCCTCTTAACAGTGCTGGTGTCTATATTTTTCTTTCTTGTCACTCTCTAGTTATTGGCACCTTAATTTTAATGTCATTGTTCCTCTTTGCAGATTTCCCAGGACAACTGCAAATCAAAAGAAGGCATTGCTGAACTCTTCCTCACTTTACACCCCCAGGACACTAAATGCAGCTTCTAGATTACAAATGCATTGTAATTGAATCCCAGCCTCCAGTTCAGACCCCCTTGTCCTGGTTTATGACAGCCTGCTCTAACAAGGCTCACTCCCATGATCAAGAGTGAGTGAAGCACACTAAAAGCCCTGTGAGCTGAGCTGAGCTGAGAGCAGTTCAACAGAACACTACAGTGTGCAGTGCCTTAGCATGCTCTGCAGAACAGCACAGCAGAAAGCATAAGCACTGTAGCAGCAGCAGAAGCAAGGCAGCCATAAAAGCCACTCCCTCGTCCCCCAAGCCTGCAGCCAGCCAAGAGACCTACAGCCAGAGCCAGGAGCTGGAAGAAAGGCCCCAGAAACAGTGTCACAGGTTGCAGTCTGAACTGCAAGCCCTGTTCCCCTTTGCTCCAGCCAACACTTCTGTTTGAAAGCTGACATGGTGTCAGCATGGTGTTGGATATTCATCAGCTGGCCCAAACCAGGACACCTCCCCATTTATTTTTGTCAACAGAAACTGGGTATTAAGAACAGGAAGATGCTTCTGATGGGCTTCTGAAAGCTTCATGTTGACACTGACAAGTCCTCAATGTACTGATTTTACATTTTCCAATCATCAGCAGAAGGCCTGAGACTGGAAGAATGTTCTTTTCCCTACTTCAGCTGCTAGGAGAGACAGTCCTATCAGTCATGCCTCAGCATGATGGTACCCTGCTGTCTGTGCTGTGGGGGAAAAAAGCTCTTGTCCCTTCTCCTCCCACACTATCCCAAAACTCCCCAGCTGGGCATAAACTAGTTCCCTAAAGACCTACACTTCTGGTGAAGCAAGGAAGGAAAATAGAAGGAAAGACCAAACCACCACAGTCAATATACTGCAATCAAAAAGAAAACCATTCCCCTTGTTCTCAGTTCTGCAGGTGCAGCTATTAGAATATAATCCTCAGTTGTGCCCTCCTTTGGCAGACTGAAATGTGTGAGGATTTAGTCTGTAGAAAATGAAAACATCACACATACCCTTAGGCTTTGTTCTCTGTTGCTGAGTTTGAGGTGATTTGATGGCTCACAGGGCTGGTTTGGAATTATCATAGTCATCTTCAATACCTGATCTCCCAAAGACTTGCTGGTGGCCCAGAAACACAAAGTATTCTCTATACTCTCCCTTTTACTGCTGTCTGTCACCCTGGAACTGGCATTAGAAAAAAAGATAGTTGGAAAAAGATAAGAAAGTTTATTTTCCCATGTTTTGACAGAATATTTATTAAACACCAATGTGAAAGCAAAACAAAACTGTAACAAAAAACCCAAACCAACCAAACAAAACCAATTATAACTTTATTTTGGAAGGGAAGAAAATAAAGAGAAGTTACAGAATCACAGAATGTCAGAGGCTGGAAGGGACTAAAGTCTGTGTTCCCTTCCACTACAGTCCTTACTCTCTTATTCTGCTTAAGTTTTGTCTCGTCACTTTTTGTTTTCTTATTTGTTCAGGTCATTGCTATGGTCTGAGACATCACAGGAGCACAGAATCACAGAATGTTAGGGGCTGGGAGGCACCTCCAAAGCTCATCCAGTCCAACCCCCCTGCCAGAGCAGGAGCACCTAGAGCAGATCACACAGGAACACATCCAGGCAGGTCTTGAATCTCTCCACCAGAGAGGGAGACTCCACAACCCCCCTGGGCAGCCTGTTCCAGTGCTCACCATCACAGGGAAAAAATTCTTCCTCCTGTTTCCATGGAACATCTTATGCTTCAACTTCCACCATTGCCTCTTGTGCTGTCTCCAGCCTCTGGGCAATCACTCTGCACAACTTTATCACCATCAATAAGGTCACCTCTCAGGCTTTTCCTCTCCAAGCTACAGAGCCCTCAGCTCCCTCAGGCTCTCCTCACAAGGAAGATGTTCCACTGCCTTCAGCATCTTTGTGGCTCTGTGATGGACTCTCTCTAGTAGCTCCCTCTCTCTCTTGAATTGAGTTCCCTCCTGCTACTTAGCTTAGGTGGCTGGTTTAGGTGGGTATGCACAGACACACCATTTTTTATTAATTAAAGAGAATGAGCAACAATTTATTTAAAGTTAGGCAAGCATTTTTCCTAGAACAAAAAAAAAGGAATGGTCATTGCTTTCCCACTTCTCATTTAGTATGGTTTAGCTATGTCTCCCACATACAAGACTAGTAGAAAAAGACATCTTTTCCCCTAACAAGCCCAGGTTTTGTGAGTAATTAGAACTGTCCAGATTTGGAATCTTACTCCTGTTATGCCTCTAGCAGAAAGCAGAGCTCCAGCTCTGCAAACATATGCCCATGCCTCACTTTACATAACCTCACATATGCCTTGACTGACACAACTAATTTGTGCCACTGAGCATGATTTGTCTGAGAGAAGAACTAATGATGAACATCAGCACTGGGGGGAGCAGGGGTTCTTAAGAATCAGACCAAGAATGAATTCAAAGTGAAGGTAAGATACCCAAGAGGTTGCTCAGTGTGTTTAGCAAAGCATGCCTGAGCTGTTGTGAAAAAGCAGCCTCACAGGATCTGACCTCACAAAGCTGTGCTGGCCAAGATCATCCAGCAGCATCAGGTGGAGGAGGCTGCAGGCATGAAGCACCCCTGTGACTACAAAAAGAAGAAGGGAGAAAGAAAATGAGGGGACAAATCAAATGTGCTGTGCTTGGCAAATTGTTTGGGAGCAAAGTCATCGCTTCCCAGCTGTCAGGGCTGGAGCAAACGCAACAAGCTTTCAGCTGTAACACTGCTTTCAAGCCTACAGAAAAACATTTCTCCACACAGTTGCCAAAATTATTACTCAGGAAGGAAATTGAGGCAAGAGCCATAACACAATTATGGCTGTTCACTCTGCACTGACAAATCACAACTATCTAATTGCCAGCACTGAGCTCCAGCAGAGCAGAGACTTCTTAGACAGAGAGGGTCAGCAGCTCCGCCGGGGCACACAGGCCTGGCAAGCCTTGCTGCCCTTCTCCATGCCTCTCCCTAGGGTCATGGTCAGATGATTTATCTATGCACAACCTGTCTGCACCACTGGAGCTGCTGAGCTGTGAAAAAATGACAGATAAACATTTAGGGGTTTAAATTATGGACATCTCCTCTAAGGTACCTTCGATAGTTTCGTTCGAGCTGATTTTCAAAGCTGCAGAGAGCTTCTGATGACTGTCTGGGGGAGTTAATGTGTTTTCATCCTGTTTCTGCTTTTAGAATTGATTTTTTTTTTTTTTTTTGCATTTGGGACCACAAATCATCTTCTGCCAGGATGGCATAACTAGAGTGACATTTCTTTCCCCAACATTTATTGCCTCCTCTTAGGGAAATAGTATACAAAAGCATCCAAAGGTTATGTGGGAATTAGTATAAAACAAATCTGCATCTCAGAGCCAAATCCCAAAAAGATATCCACACAACAAAAATAACTGATTCCAAATATTCTGTAGGAACTGAGGCATAGACCCCGTTTAAAAAAAAAAATAATAAAACAAAACCACAAAACCAAACCCCTACCTTTTTCAGCCATCAGTACTACTGTGGCCATGGCTTTTGTGAACCATCCATCCCACCACACAGGAGGTAAAAACTGCAATGAATGTGTCTCTCTAAGAACTGCTTTTGAAGGAGAATTCACTTCTAGCAATATCCAATTATTACATGTGGAACATGTCCAGAGAAGGGCCACAAGGATGAGCAGAGGGCTGGAGCTGCTCTGCTACGAGGACAGACTGAGAGAGTTGGGATTGTTCAGTCTGGAGAAGAGAAGGCTCTGAGGAGACCTTCTTGTCACCTTCCAGTATTTGAAAGAGGCTCCAAGAAAGCTGGGGAGGGACATTTTAGGGTGTCAGAGAGTGATAGGACTGGGGGGAATGGATCCAAGATAGAGAAGGGGAGATTTAGATTAGATGTTAGGAAGAAGTTCTTCCCCATGAGGGTGGTGAGACACTGGCACAGGTTGCCCAGGGAGGTGGTGGAAGCCTCATCCCTGGAGGTTTTTGCAGCCAGGCTGGATGTGGCTGTGAGCAACCTGCTGTAGTGTGAGGTGTCCCTGCCCATGGCAGGGGGGGTTGGAACTGGATGATCCTTGAGGTCCCTTCCAATTCTATGATTCTGTAACTATTACAGGTTTTTAAAGTCTTCTCTTAATTCCTGTTTTCTTTTTAGTGTGATCAGTGATCCTGAGAGATCTTCAGAATGTTGCTAAATCAAATACTTGAAATTCCTTTAGGAAGAAAAAAAAAAAAAAGAAGCTCATAGTGTCCATAAAGTGACTTTGATCTGAATATTTCATTATTAATTTAGTGCTTTGGGTAGAAGTATTTGTCTTTGGAAGGCTTGACTCCAATTCTTTTGGCCATTGTTCACTTTCCCCTCCACATGTTCTTAGATCATGTGATGTGTCACACTTCACGAGGACAATCATGCTGCACAGAACATTCATTTGCTTATTTGCTATTAGGTTGGATTCCTTCTCTTTCAGCTGTGAAATGTTGCACTCTCTTGCCTCACATGGATGGAAGCGATGCCACTAGAAGGCAAATATTGACTCTTACCTCTGCAAAGATGTTTCAAAGTATTGTGGCTTCGAGAAACATTCAGCTCAACTATCCTAACATTTCTGATAGAGAAAGCTACAAACTCAACACTGGAAATGTTTATTAAAATGAAATGTGTTACTATCAGACTTGGGCATAACATGCACCATAACATGGTTGCAAACCTGGGCTTAAAAGCTTATGCCTTTGGAAAGATCACAGATCACAGGATGTTAGGGGTTGGAAGGAACCTCTGGAGATCTTCACGTCCAACCCCCCTGCCAGAGCAGGGCCAGAGAATCCAGCACAGGTCACACAGGAACACATCCAGACAGGGCTGGAAAGGCTCCACAGAAGGAGACTCCACAACCTCTCTGGGAAGCCTGTTCCAGGGCTCTGGGACCCTCACAGTGAAGAAGTTCTTCCTCATGTTGTGGTGGAACCTCCTGTGCTGTAATTGTCATCCACTGCCCCTTGTCCTATCCCAGGGTGCAACTGAGCAGAGGTTCTCCCCTCCCTCTTGACCCCCAGCCCTCAGCTATTGATAGACATTGATCAGATCCCCTCTCAGTCTTCTCCTCTCCACACTAAACGGCCCCAGGGCTCTCAGCCTCTCCTCACCAGGCAGTGCTCCAGTCCCTTCAGTATCCTTGGAGCCCTTGCTTGGACTCTCTCCAGCAGATCCCTGTCCCTCTCAAACCGGGGAGCCCAAGACTGGATGCAATATTCCAGGTGGGGCCTCATCAGGGTACAGTAGAAGAGGAGAAGAACCTCCCTGGTTTTGCTGGATGTAAAATTGCACTGTTCTACCATGAAGGTGCAGAAGGGACAGGAGAGACAACTTCCAGGTGGTTTGCTAAGCCCCTCAGAAGACCTATTGGCAATGCAAGGAGAAAGGAACCACTCTGCTGTTGAATGGACTGTGACTATTGTATGGCTACGTAGGAAGAGTCTATAGCAAACACATTTCCTGAAAGTTTGATTTGATGATACTAAATTTACTTAGTCTTTAGTTTCTAAATGCATCAGTCAAAATCACAGAAGCACAGAAAAATTCAGGTGGGAAAAGCCCCTCAGGATCACCAAGGCCAACCCACAACCCTACTCTACAAGGCTCACCCCTAAACCACAGTCCCAAGCACCACAGCCAAACCACCTTCAAACACAGCCAGGCTTGGGCACTCCACCACCTCCCTACCCAGCACATTCCAGTCCCTGACCACTCTTGCCCTCAAAAAATGTTTCCTAACGTCCAGTCTAAAAGTGATCCTGAGGTTGAAATCATGCTTTTGGCTGCTGCTTGCTGACTGATTCTGTAAACCACAGCTGGATACACTATGCAGGAATTCCAGGCATCCCAGGCATCCCTGGCATTATCCAAAACATCTGGAGTTACCTCCCTGGCTGGCATACCACAATCCTCATCAATCACCAGTGTTAAAATAGTGACAAGTTAATCACTTCCCTGATTCTGAGAATTTCTTTTAATCTGCTGGCTGCTGTTCAAATGCTTGCCTGTGGGAAATGCTGAGCCTCAGCCTGACAACTTAGCTCAAGGGTCCTGTAAGGATTGGCACTAAATGTAAAGGATGATTACTAGAAATTTTGACTTAGTGATAAGCTGCCTTCAGAGTAGGGCAAAACCAGGTTGGTGTGGGGGGTCCTGCCTTGCAGTTGTTTATAGCAGCAATCTCTTCAATATATCCTCCCATGGAGCAATGCAAATGAACTGTGGCTTGCTGTGGTGTTCAGTGTTGATTAAAGAGATAGTGATGGGCACCCAACAGGAGCAACCTGAGGTTGAAATCACCCTTTCAGCAGACTGCCACTCCTCAGATAAAGACAATTTTGTTTACATCTCTACTTTTCTCTCAAAATCTCACTTCTTGCTATCCTACTTTAAGAGACTCTTCTTAAAAAAAAAAAAAAAAAAAAAACACACAAAAAAAAAAACAACCCAATGCCCACAGTTATTTCCTGGTAATTTTTAAGCAAAGAGCTTTTTCACAATTTCTTTGCTCAGTACAGAACCGACCAGAGAGTGAAAATTCCATTTGACAACAATTTTTGAGGTTTTTAACATCTGTTTCCCTGTCTGACTCCAATAAAAAGCAATTCTACAAGCATTTTTAGGAAAAAGAAAAGGAAGAAGAAGGGGAAAAAAAGTTATTAAAACTCTCTTCCTGACTCTGTGTTTGAAAGTTCTTTGTTTCTTTATCTGTAGCTCTTTACTTCGGACTGACAAAAAAAAAAAAACCAACAAAATCCTGAGATAAAATCCCATTTTAAATAACTGTAAAACCTTATGCTGCTATTCTTTCCCCGTCCTTTTTCTCAGCCCTGTTCCTGTGAAAGAGTTCAAATATTCTACTGAAGAATAGAGCTGGCCTGAATTTCTGGGTGAAGTTTTTCATTATGGTAAAAAGGCTGAGCGTTGAACATGGAAATTTTGATGCTGAACAGGACAATAACTGCTTTGAATAATCTTAGAGCATTGTATCAGACTAATCTCTATGTATAACTCAGCTGAATGGAAGATCTACAGCTCTGAAGTTGATTTCCTTCACGAAAATGCACCCCGGGAGCCAATACTGGGGCGAATCACTCTCAAGAATCACCTGGATGATGGGACTCAGCAAGTCTGCAAGTGACAAAACTGGAAGGAGCAGTTGAGGTGCCAGCGGATCAGGATAGTATCCAGAGGGATCTTGACAGCCTGGAGAAATGGGCTGCCAGGTGTCTCATGAAGGTCATCAGCAAGTGCAAAGCTCTGTGCCCAGACAGGAGTAACCCCAGCAACAGCAATATGAGCGCAGGAAGGCTTGAAAGCAGCTTGGAAGGAAAAGCTCTGGGACTCCTGGAGAGCACCAAGATGACCAAGAGCCAGTAGCATGCCCTAGTGACAGAGAAGGCCAGCAGCCTCCTGCATTCTATTAGGAGGGCCCTTGCCAGCAGGTTGAGAGAGGTGACTCTTCTACTCTTGTCAGCCCTGGTGAGACATACCTGGAGTGCTGGCTCCACGTCTGGTCTCTCTAGCATGAGAGAAGTGGAGCTACTGAGGACAGTCTAGTCAGTGGCTGCTAGGACAAATAAGGGTCAGAAGGAGCTCTCTTATGAGGAAAGGCTGAGAGAGCAGGGGCTGATCAGCCTGGCAAAGAGCAAGTTCAGGGGGATCTTTTCAATGGGTATAACTTCCTGGTGGAGAAAAGTAAATAGTATACAGCCAGACCCTTCCCAGTGGTCCCTGCCAACAGCACAAGAGGCAGCAAGTACCAAGTGGAACACAGGCAATTCCACTTAAACAGCAGAAGAAGTTCTTCCACTCATGTGGTGATTGAACACTGGCACAGGTTTCCCAGAGAGGTTGTGAGGTCTCCATCCTAGAAATATTCCAACACTGACCAGACCTGCTCTAAATGATTCCTTTTTGAGCAGAAGTGGTGGCCCGGATGGCTTCCAGAGCTCCCATCCGCTGCTTTATTACATGGCAATGAAATGGATTGTGTGTCAAATGAGGAGCCAAGTGCAGTGCTGTGTGAATGTCAAGAACAGAAGGAAAGCCTGCCTGAAGTAAAGGCCTTCTTTCTTTTAACATGGGACAGTCATCTCTTTCCCCTTCTGATCTTCAGAGCTGCACTCTCGGTTCAGTTTCCATATGCTCCTCCCAGTGAATGAAGAACATCTGATATTTTTTGGTGTCTAAATGACAGATTGTTGTTTAGCCTTTCGCAATTAACAGACCTGTTGCTTCTTACTCTGCAATAGCAGCAGAGCAATAATTAGCAAGCAGCCATTGGGCAGGAAGCTTGACCCCTTTGGTCCTCTCACCTGCAGGCAATTGGTTCAGCTGGGAGCTGTCAGCTGAAGTCAATCCACTGGCTTTACAAACTGCATGCAATCCCTGAATTGTTTCCTCAGAGGATGCTGCAGCTAGCAAACAAATTGGAATGAAGCTTATTCACCTGTGGGCCATTATAACAACAGTGGCAGCTTGGTAGGGAAGAGACATGCAGCCAATTCAATCTGCAACTAGCTCTCTGAATCTGTTTGCAATGGGAGAGAAAGGGAAAAAAGCCAACCAACCAACCAAAGAAACCAACCAAACAACTCAGAGCTAAGGATTAAAGACAGAAGTGTCTCCCAGGGAAAACATTTCTATCTCTGTCTCTAAGAACAAGACCCATTTTTTATTTCTGGTGGTTTGGCTTTGTTTTTTTTCTTTTTATTCCCTGCAGTGCTCTGGTTTCTCTGCCCCACTGTGCTTGCTAAATTGATTTCCAGCAATGGCTGAAGACTGTGAACACTTCTTTATCTGCAGAATGTCAAGGTGCATGCAGGCTCCCTCTAGGCTACCTCGAGGGAAAATGCAGTGGCCTGTGCAAGAAGCAGACATCCACTGAAATACTTTAGGCCTTCATGATCCTCTGGAGGGGAAGAAAAGCTGCAGGCTTCTTCAGCCTGGAAGAAAAGCAGACAGGTAGATAGAGTCAAGCCTCAGTGCTACATAGAAAGAGAGATGCTTTGAGAAATGTCAGGGCACAATTAAAGGGAAAGATTAAAATCCTTGGGAGATCTACTATGGATTTATAGTTACCCTGTGGCTAGCCATGCTGACATCTGTTCTAGTCTGTTGTAGAAAACTTGACTGGCATCTAGCAGAGCAGCACAACTCTACAGGGATGCTTCCAAACTTTAGTCTTCAAATGCCAACCAGCCTGACTCCTCTGATGGGAAGTGTCTAAGCACTGCTTTGCAGCTCTCCTCTCCCTGAGTAACATGATTTATTTATAAAGCAGCACAGCCTGCCTTGCTGCAGGGGTGAATCAAATAATTGTATTCCACCCCACAGTAAATGGGAGAAGAGCAGCATCACCTCCAGCATGTGATCTGCTTTGACACACTGCTTTGGCACCTATTTGCAAACTGTTGCTCTCCTGTATCCTGTCATCCATCCAGCACAGCAGGAATTTTCCATTCCTTTCACCTCTCCTGGCTGTCCTCAGATACACATGTTAAAAATAAAAGGAGCATCGCTGCACTTTCCTTCTCTTAATGGCATCCCTTGGCTCTTACTGACTCAAAGCATAAACTGAGCTACAGAAGGAGAGCCAGAGAGAGCTTGATCCTGAGCAAAGTGGTACCAACACGAAGAGGAATGATGGAGCTTGTGCTTTGGAGTTAAATCACACCTTCACAGGCTGGTGCATGGCCATCTGTAGTGAGAAAGGGATGGTTGCAAGTAGTAGTTCTGTTTCAGTGGACCCTAACTGTTTCCATATGCTCTGAACATGACCATTCACAAGTATTTCTTTGAGTCCGTTTCCACTGCAGAGGACTGACTGAAATGTCCCATGGTGCCTCCAGATACTGCTCCCATTGAAGGGGACCACTCTCGAGTGACATGAGACTGGTTTTAATTTCCATTCCCTCTGCCTTCTTTGTAGTGAACTAAGTATTCTTCCCCTGAGACTCTGTAGCTTGTTTAAGGGCACAAATTCCCAGGTTTCTGGGATGCTTAGTATCCCAACTGCTTTGGCCTGTGCATTGCTAGCTGCTTCTGCAATCTCACTGTGCTCTGCTTTATTCTTCAGTGCCTTTGCCTGGTATCTTGCATTGTTTCCAAAAGACTTCCAATATTTGCCATGTGGGATAACAACAACTCCCTTCATTACAGTCATTCTACACATCTCTCTTCCTCACTCTGATGCTGTGTTTGCTACCATGTGGGATATGACTTGTCTGTGGAATGTTATGGGAAGCAATTAATTTACCTTTCTCAAGATTCAGCTGTGTATTTGCAGATCATATCCCTGAGCTTTCACTGGAGATGTTGCTGATGCACTCCTTTGGCAACCTGCTTCTAGTATGGGCTTCTGCTGCCTTGTGTGGAAATACTTCTAGAGCCTTGTGTAGAAATATTTCTGGAACCTTGTGTATGGAAATACTTCTGGTGCCTTGGGTAGAAATACTTCTGGTGCCTTCTGTGTGGAAATGCTTCTGGTGCCTTGTGTGGAAATAGATCTAGAGCCTTGTGTGGAAATATATCTAGAGCCTTGTGTGTGGAAATGCTTCTGGTGCCTTGTGCAGAAATAGATCTAGAGCCTTGTGTGTGAAAATGCTTCTGGTGCCTTGTGTGGAAATGCTAATAACCTCTGAGTGAAATCTTTAAATTTAACAACACAGGAGCCTGCAATAAATCAAATTAAGTATCTTTTCAATTATGTTCCTCAGAAACTATCAACAGTTAAAAAAAAAAAAAAGGAGGGGAAAAAAAGAATATAATTTAGAAGTAATGTTGTAGCTGATAATAATACTACAGAAAATACACAGCTCCTTTTTGACTAATAGGTACAAATTAGCTGTCGTTCCAAACTTGCTATTAATACTAATATTGGGATCACCCCTGTGAGATGAACTCTCTGCTCATGCAGTGTTATGGCTGCAGACATCTGGCAAATAGCTTGTTAGCTCCTAACCCACGGATGTGCTTTTCATTATGCAGCGCTCCCCTTCGACAAAGAGAGTGCCCATTTTCCAGGGATGAACCATTTTAATGATTCCATGTAGCAATACAGCTAATGAAAAATAATGGCAAGGGACTGCTGAATTCATTTTTTTTGTATTCTCCATCCCAGCAGCACTCATTATGGTAACACAAAATTATGTCTTGTGGAGATGACACACGGGTACGCTGCAGTTCCGCTTCCAGGCTGCCTGCACTAACCAGGGAAAATTGCACTGGTATGAGGAAAGTGTCCTGCAATGCTTGGATTGTCCATCAAATAGAAGCATGAGAATAATTTATTCTTTCTATTACATCTGGCATATGCATTACCTGAAGCATTCATCTTCCCCAGTTACTGCTGTCTCCTGGTATGAGCATCCAGATGAGGAAAGGAGAGCCCTAACTTAGCCTAAACTTTAAAATCAGGCTAATACTACTTCAGGGATTAAGAATACGCATAAAATATCAAAAGTACAACTGCAAACTCTTGTGGCTGTCACTCTAGTGTGTTTCTTTCTTGAGAACCAGCAACTGACAATGATTAAAGAATTCAGTGGAATGTGGCAAGTGTCATGGGTTAGGCTGAATATTTGCTGCTGGTATTCAAAACCACCCTGTCTCATCCCAGCTTCCAAACAAAAGTGCTGGCTGCAGCAAAAAATGATGGGGCTTGAAGTTCAGATTGGAACATGGGAAGTGTGGCTGGAAAGTTGCCTGGCAGAAAGGGACCTAGGGGTGCCAATGGACAAGCAGCTGAAGAGGAGCCAGCAGTGTACCCAGGTGGCCAAGAAAGCCAAAGGCATCCTGGCTGGGATCAGCAATGCTGTGTCCAGCAGTAGCAGGGAGGGGACTGTCCCCTGGGACTCAGCTCTGCTCTGCCCATGCCTGGAGTATTGTGTCCAGTTTGGGGCACCTCAATCCAAGAGAGATGTGGAGGTGCTGGAGCCAGGGCAGAGGAGGGCAAGGAAGCTGGGAAGGGCCTGGAGAAGAAATGTGATGAAGAGAGACTGAAGGAGCTGGGGATGGTTAGTGTGAAAGAGAGGAGGCTGAGGGGAGACCTCCTGGCTCTCTACAACTACCTGAAAGGAGGTTGTGGAGAGGTTGGTGCTGGTCTCTTTTCCCAGGTCATTAGTGCTAGAAGAGGGAATGGCCTCAAGCTGCCACTGGGTAGGTTTAGACTGGACAGTAGGAAACCTTTTTTGAAGGCAACAGTGGTGAGGGACTGGAATGTGCTGGGCAGGGAGGTGGTGGAGCCCCCAGGCCTTTTCCAACCTGAGTGTTTCTGTGATTCTGTGAATGCACCCCTGTCAAACTTACCAGTTGTAAATTAGATTACCTAAACTTTTCTCAATGTACTTCATGTGCTGATAGATTTGAGATGTGCAGTTAATTCCCAAGAAATGCTTTGACAATATAAAAGAGATCCTCACATTAATCAATTGCCATATGGAACTGCTCTAGTCCTAGCATGCAGGGAAAGGCACTGGCTGCTATTCACTCCACCTGTACCATGTTTATTTTCCAGCAGGTGTCTGATAATTAACCTTTTTAATTTATTTCACCTAATTTAACTGATTCCAAACTATGGTTCAGTGATCTGCTACATCTTGGACACAACTCCCACGGTTTCAGGATAGAGACACATTTGCCACTTTCCAGTCCCAAAGGATGGAAACTAATTTTATTGAGCCTTTTGAAACATATTCCTTATTAGGTCAGTATTTAGTCTGGGGTTTATTTGTTTTTTTCCCCCAAACTCTTGCAAACATTCAGTCTTGGAACTTACAACTTCATTTAACAATTTGTTCCAGCATGTCTCACTGGAGAGTTTGCGGCACTCTAAACAGAGGAGGGGAAAAGAAAAACAACCAACCAAAACCCCTTCATGATGATAAAGTCCAGCACTTGACTAAACAGGCTTTGTAAATTCAATAGAACCTGAAACAAAGTACTTGTGCAAAGCACACAATTTATCCACACTCCAGAGAGCATGCAGTGGAGCCCAGGGCAGCCTTAGGTGGCATATGGCTCTGCACTGAAATAATACCAGAACCTCACAGTGTCTGGTGGGGACCCTGCAATAAATGTGGTAAGACAGTTGTGATTTAAAGAGAAGGAAAAAGAGAAAGCCAAGGGAATTCTATCTTGCAACACCCTATAGATGAAATCTTGGTTTGGGGAGGGCTTGGAAGGGATGAAACCTTCCATGGGATCCCTAAGATCCCATACATGCCCATACTGGACAGTAGGAAACATTTTTTTCAGGGCAAAAGTGGTCAGGGACTGGAATGTGGTGGGCAGGGAGGTGGTGGAGTGCCCAAGCCTGGCTGTGTTTGAAGGTGGTTTGGCTGTGGTGCTTGGGGCTGTGGTTTAGGGGTGAGCCTTGTAGAGTAGGGTTGTGGGTTGGCCTTGGTGCTCCTGAGGGGTTTTTCCAACCTGAATGTTTCTGTGATTCTGTGATTTTTTTCATGCCATTCTATTCACCACATGGCATGCAGGCAAATGTTGCTTTGTGGAAAGTTAAGTGCAATTGTTTTCTTGTTGGTACGGGACACACAATCATTTCTGTTAAGCTCAGTTTCCACAGTAACTCAAGGGTTATTTTACTGTATCCTCAGTAACAGGAAGGCTGTGTTGAAAACCCAATTAATTTTCTTTGGTTTGTCAAATGAATTGACATAATTCTATTTGGGATAATGCAGCAATTAAAGTTTAGCTGATACAGGCAAGATTAGCATAAAAGCAGTTCTCTCTGCTTGCTGTGACAGAACACAGGACTAACAACATTCAAATGTGTACTAAACCTCATCTGTTCCTCTTTTAAAGCCACCACCCTGCCCTGCTGACCAGCAAGCCCGCTGCCACCAGATCTTAAATCACACATAAGCTGAGGCAAATACCCTGAAGTCTAACCCATGACATCTCTGTGCAATGAATTCTGTTAAGCTGTGTCATGTTCCTCTGAGGATACAGATCACCACAACATCAATCTTTTACTAAATAGACATTTCAGAACTGCCAGGAAGGAGTCAGCATTCCGAATCAGCCAGGACTACATTAGGAATTGTGATACAGTTCATTACTTGTGAGATGCTAAATGACATTAGAGCCCTCCCCAGGCTTAATTCCACACGAAGCCAGCAAACTGTGAAAAGTAAATTGGAAGCAAACAAACCTCAAACACATTTACCTTTCAAACAGAGCTGAATTTTGCACACAGCTTTTCCTTTACAGCCTGCAGAGGTGCAATGTGATGGCAGATAGATGTTTTAAGATAACAAAGAGAAATCTCAACATTAACCTCTCTTCCCCCTCCCCCTCCGCCCCCTCCCCCCCCATCACTCAACTCACAATTAAGTGTGAGAAAAGAAATATTGCTCTGAGTAGCCTCATCTAGTGTGAGGTGTCCCTGCCCATGGAACTGGATGACCCTTGAAGTCCCTTCCAGCCCTAACAATTATGTGATTCTATGATTGCAGTATAGCAGTTATTGCTACTGAAAAATGGCAGCACTCTTTAATATTTATATATTTAATTTCTTTTCATTTTCTTTTTAATGTAAAGCTTATACTAAACCAGATAATTTATTTGGAGAGTGCTGTGTTTCCTCTTGTCTCTAAATTACTGGGGTGAAAAAAATGTTCTTTATCCAAATGTATTTTAACCTTTGCAAGGTGTTTTCATGTTTGAAACATTATGCTTCCTGAAGTCTACATCTGAGGTTTATTTTCTGTCAGCTTTTAAAATATTAGGTATCCTCTGAGTATCTCCAAAACCACAACAGAGACATTTTTTCAGCTCAAAATTTCTCCCCCTCCCTACCCCAGTTTCAAAAAGGGACCATCCTAAACGTCATGTTCAGTACTGAATGACCAAAAGATGCACCTAGGACATACAGACACAGGAATGCCCAAAATGTGCTGTGAGAGAGCTCTTTGGAGTCTGTGAAGTACAAAGAGCAAGGACTGAAGCTGGAGCCTTCCCTTGTCCCTCTGGCTGGGCACAGGTATGAGTCCTGTGTATTCAGGTGAGTTGATATACAGAGGGCAGGAAGCAAAGATGAAGACCTACCACCACAAGAGCATCCTGCTGAAAAGCAACCTGCTCTTCTTCACAGCTGGAAACAGATCATCATAACTTAAGGTATGTCAATAACTTCCTACTGGCAACGTCTCAGGGCTGTTTTAATCACCCAGTCGTTATTCCTGCTCATTGGACCCCGTCAGTTAATGCCCTGGTGAGGCAAAAACTTACAGAACTATCACAGGATCACAGAATAACATTAGGGGTTGGAAGAGACCATCCAGGCTAACCCCCCCGCCCAGGTAGGATCACCTATAGCAGGTAAGATAAGTCCATGTCCAAGTGGGTACTTAATGTCTCCAGAGAAGGAGACTCCACAACCTCTCTGGGCAGCCTGCTCCAGTGTTTTGTCACCCTCACAGTGATTTTTTTTTTCTAAGGACACCCTTCAGACTCCTCCAAGATAAAGAGCCCTCAGCTCCCTCAGCCTGTCCTCATAAGGGAGATGTTCCACTGCCTTCAGCATCTCTGTGGATCTGTGTTGGACTCTTTCAAGCAGTTCTCTGTCCTTGAACTGAAGGACCCAGAACTGGACACAGTATTCCAGATGCAGCCTCACCAGGACAGAGTAGAGGGGGAGGAGAAGCTCTCTTGACCTAACCACAGCTCTTCTAATCCAGCCCAGGATGCCATTGGCCTTTTTGTCCACAAGAGCACATTGCTGGCTCATGGTCAACCTTCTACCCAGCAAGACCCCCAGGTCCCTCTCCTCTGCACTGCTCTCCAACAGGTCAGTCCCCAACCTATCCTGGTACATGAGGTTGTTCTTTCCCAGATGCAAAACCATCTTGAATGTTAAACCTTGTCAGGGGTCTCGGTCATCTCAGTGGCCCTCTGCTTCCAGAAGTGAAAGACTTGAGACTATAAACTTACACAGTCTGAAGCACGGGCTTCATTTCTGTTTCAGACCGAGCATTGCTGTAACCAAAGTAAGACAGACATAATAGAGCAGGGTATAATCTAAAAATATAACTAATCAGATGAAGGCTTACAGACCTCTACTCAAGGAGCTGAAGATTAAAAGTTTCCCAAAGAGTTCTTCAGGTTGATCCTATGCCATGGGACTGATTAGAGGTTTGCTGTAATGTATAGAAGGGGCAGGGAAGGGTCAGTTTGGAGGGTCAGCAGGGCACAGGAGTACCTGCAGCAGAGCTCAGGCTATCTGCTTAAGATCCAATCTATTGCAAATATCACAGCAGGCTGGGATTTCACCTCCTGAATTAATGGCAACAGAATGAAAACAAAGTGCCCTGCCAGAATCCTCCCACTCCTACCTGCTCATCTGGATTGCTATACTCTGGAAAAGAATTAAAGGAGAAAATATATTTCACATAGAGCCTCTGGGAGCTACACATCATGCTGAGATGGAATTGTTTGCACACGGCTTCTAAATTCTCTTTTTGGTGTCATTTGAAGGACAAGAGAGTCCTGAAGGTAGCCTTCCTGTATTTATGAATATCCTTTTTTCCTCCTCTACAAGGGAGTGTTCTTGCAATAAAGAGGATCTGCTTAAGGAAGACCATTTTTAGTTCTGTCCCTGAATTACTCTACCAGTGAAGGTACGCGCTTTAATGGAAAGGAAACCTTCCTCCTCTTCACCTTCTGCCAGCATTAGTCTTGATCAGGCCTCTCTGCATGCACATGCCTGGCTTTGGGAAGAGGAATGTGCCCTTCACTGAAGGAAGGAGGAGATCTGCTGCTTTCTCTGCCAGTAGCTTGCTAACCTACCACACACTTTCTAACAACCTGCCAGAGAGCTGGTGGAGAGCAGGATTAGCTGTGTAAGGGGTCCAGATAGAGGAGATGGAAACCCCTTGTAAGGAGTAGTGCCAAGAAACAACCAACCCCATGAATGCAAGGCTGCCAGAGAAGCAGAGGAGCTGCTCTGCACACAGGCATTTGGTGTCTCTCTCTGCACAGTCTCACAGTATATCAGAGGTTGGAAGGGACCTCAAGAGATCATCAGGTCCAACCCCCCTGCCAGAGCAGCACCACTTAGAGTAGTAGTGTCCACAACATCCCAGTACTGAAATGTGTGAAATTCAATCAGGGCCATACAAACAGGACTCTATTTCACACACACAATACAGGAGGTGCATTCCCTCTTTCAGTCAGCATTGGTAGGACTGCAGCTGAAATCTTATGCCCAGTTTGGGGCCTCATTCTTCTGAACAGATGTGCACTCATTTGAGAGACAGTCCAGGGCAGATAAAAAACAAAGCAAAGCAAAGCAAACCAAAACAAACCAAACAAAAAAAAAAAAAAAAAACCAAACAAAATCCAACAAAACAACTAGTGGCCATAAAACACAACTTCCAAGAGAGCTTAGAGAATATCTTTCTGTTTCTTCTGCAGAATGAAAGTGAGGGGTTGTGGAATGACACTTATCCAGTTTGTGAGAAGCTGCAGAAACTAAGGAGCAGTCTGCTTTCTGTATCTGGGAGAAAGGGATAAGAAGCATTTGATAAGAAGAGAGACTGAGGTTAGTTTTCAGAAAGATTTTCTGCTCAGAAAAGAATTGATCCTGGGAACATTCCACTGCTGTCAGGTTTTGAGTGCTCATGTTAGACAGGTGTCCATCCAGCATGCCAGAACAAGTACAGGGAATCTGGAGGGATGCCTCATGTTCCATTTATTTCATGGAAGTATTAATTTGTTTCATTTCTGTCATTGTATTTTAACCTAACCCTATAAACCTTGAAAAAGCAGAATTAGGGGAAAATGAGAGAAAAACTAGGAGTGGGGAGATTCAGATTAGATGTGAGGAAGAAGTTTTACACCATGAGGGTGGTGAGAGACTGGCACAGGTTGCCCAGGGAGGTGGTGGAAGCCTCATCCCTGGAGGTTTTTGCAGCCAGGCTGGATGTGGCTGTGAGCAACCTGCTGTAGTGTGAGGTGTCCCTGCCCATGGCAGGGGGGTTGGGACTGGCTGATCCTTGAGGTCCCTTCCAACCCTGTCAGTTCTGTGATTCTAAAAAGGCACAGGCTGAAGCCATAGTTCAGCAAAACAGATTGAAGGGAGCATTTGTACTTCACCAAGCAAAATACTCAGATGCTAACCAGATCTAAGTTTAAAAAAGTAGGGTAAAATAAAAATCAGGTAATGATTACAGAGCAGCTGACAGACTGGAAAACAAACCTGAGTACCAATTCTGTTTCTGTTGGGTGAGCAAGGACTCAGTTACATCCTTATTGCTATCCCTGAATAAATTATTAGTGAAAAACAGAGCCAGAGGCAATAATAGAGATTATTGTGGGGAGGTGTAGTGCCATGGTAATTAGGATTCTATGTTGACTATTTTGTGTTGTGCCTACAGTATGACATCTAAAATGTGGTTACTTAGAAAGTATTTTATTCTACACCTCATTTGCAATATCATTCTCCCCACAAACAAGATGCTTTTAAACTACAAACAGGGAGACAACATCATCTTCAGTTTGCTTAACTGAATAAACCAATCTGCAAGTCCAATTCACTTACCTGATTTTGCTGGATGGACTGTTCAGTGAGTAAGGAATTGGCTGGATGGTTGCATCCAGAGGGCAGTGCTCAATGGCTTGAAGTCCACATGGAGAGCAGTGACAGCGGTGTCCCTCAGGGGTCTGTGCTGGGACTTGTGCTGTTTATTATTTTTGTCAATGATAAACACAGGAGCACCAGCAGCAGTGTGAAGATGACACCAAGCTGAGTGGTGTTGTTGATGTGCCAGAGGGACAGGATGGCATCTAGAGGGACCTGGACAAGCTGGAGAGGTGGTGCCCAGGTGAACCTCATGAGGTTCAACAAGAGCAAGTGCAGGGCTCTGCACCTGGGCTGGAACAATCCTCACTGTCAGTACAGGCTGGGGAAGGAGGGGATAGAAAGCAGCCCTGAGGAAAAGGACTTGGGGGTGCTGATGGATGAGAAGCTGGCCAGGAGCAGGCAGTGTGAGCTTGCAGCACAGAAGGCCAAGGGCAGCCTGGGCTGCATCCAAAGCAGCACTGCCAGCAGAGACAGAGAGGTGATTCTGACACTTTGCTCTGCTCTGCTGAGACCTCACCTGCAGTGCTGTGTGCAGGTCTGGAGCCCTCAGTGCAGGAAGGATATAGACCTGATGGAGAGAGTCCAGAGGAGGGCCATGAAAATGCTCAGGGGATTGGAACAGCTCTGCTATGAAGACAGGCTGAGGGAGCTGGGGGTGTTCAGCCTGGAGAAGAGAAGGCTCCAGGGAGAGCTAATAGCAGCCTGCCAGTACCAGAAGGGGGCTACAAGAAGGCTGGAGAGAGACTGTTTGCAAAGGCCTGCAGGGACAGGACCAGGGGCAATGGCTTCAAACTAGAGAAGAGCAGATTGAGATTGGAGATCAGGAAGAAGTTCTTGACTATGAGGGTGGTAGAACACTGGAAGAGGTTGCCCAGGGAGGTGGTTGTGGCTTCATCCCTGGAGATATTCAAGGTGAGGCTGGACAGAGCTCTGGGCAACCTGATCTAGTTGGGGGATGTCCCTGCTGACTGCAGGGATGTTGGCCTTTGGAGCTCCCTTCCAACCTGAACCATTCTATGATGCTATGATTTGTGAACAGAATCTAGGAATGGATCTCCTTTCAATTCTAAAGCCTTTTTATTGCTAGCAAATTAAACTGCCTGACTATAACAATAGAGTTGAGTCTTGACTAACAATTATGATGGTTTACAAGTTTGGACACACTTTGCTTTCTTAGTTGTGGCACAAACACTTACTTGCAGAACCCCAAGTATTTTATACAGCTCTTCCAAATGTGTCTATCACAAATGAAAAATCTCTCAAGCTACTTATGACATTTAATTTTATCTTGCAAAGTGGAGCCTGAAACATTTTGAGCATTAAGGGCAAGAATGAACAGCCTCTCAGTTTGAAACATCCTTTTCAGCTCCCTCACCAACACCAGGAATTTCAGACTTGGAAAAGTCTGGAAGGTTTGAACTTCACAGCTGAGCCTCATCTGCGTAACACTTTTCCATTAGTTCTTTTCCTTCACCTGATGTTTCAGAATTCAATGCATTCTCTGCAGTTCCTGCAGCATTTGTCTCAGTGCTTGCCAGCCAACCAACTGGTGAGATTCTCTCTTGTGCTCTGGAGTCTTGGGGTTTATTTTGTGTAGAGATAAAAGGCTACCAACTTGAACACTGGCTTCTGGAACTCAGAGCAGATGTTTATGTGCTGGTGACCTTCATCTAGGGCCATTTAATGAAGGAGGAACTTTATTTATTTTTTCCCTCTCTTCCAAATAACTGAGGTGGTTGGGTGGTGATAGGACGATGGGGAATGGATCCAAGCTAGAGGAGAAGACATTTACATTAGATATCAGGAAGAAGTTCTTCCCCATGAGGGTGGTGAGACACTGGCACAGGTTGCCCAGGGAGGTGGTGGAAGCCTCATCCTGGAGATTTTTGCAGCCAGGCTGAATGTGGCTGTGAGCAACCTGATGTAGAGTGAGGTGTCCCTGGCCATGGAAGTGGGGTTGGGACTGGCTGATCCTTGAGGTCCCTTCCAACCCTGACAGTTCTGGAATTCATGAAATGTTGACAGCTACTGCACAAAAGATGTAGGTTATGCTGCAGCAGGCAGTGTGCGTTCATGGTCACCACGAGCTGAGGAATTCACTTGGAAGTCACATTGGCAACATAACAAAACTAAATGAAATATGAATTCAGATGTTTCTCTAGAAGTCCTAGCTCTGAATTCTTTCTTTATTCTTTTTTTTAATGCAAAGCAGTCCATAGATCTCTGAATTAACACAGGTTATCCTCTAACATATTACGAACAGGATGCTAAATGTGTTCTGACTTTTCATTCTTATAGAAGTCTTTGCAAATTGCATATAATTTACATAATAATTGGTATAGCAATTCACATTAGAATAACTGATGTCAAAAAGCATCAATACCTCTATCTTTTGTTCTAGTAATGATAGGTACCTTGACACATTAGGCACTGATACATTGTCCTTTTTACTTAACGCCTGATTGGATGTGCTAAGGCAAGAGGTCTGCAAAGGAGACATAGAGACATAGAGCTGTAACCAGGGTTAACTTGGGACTGCTTCTGGGCTTTGTGTTAAAAATATTTATCTCTGGAAAAGAACATTCCTTCAGGTGATATTTTCACTTTTTATCATGGGAAAAAATGGCATAACTGTGCCCACTCCTTCAAAAATCGTGGAATCACAGAATGGTCTGGGCTGGAAGGGACCTCAGAAGGTCATCGAGTCCAACCTCCTCTGCAGTCAGCAGGGGCATCCTCCCCTGGCTCAATTATTGTATGATATATTTAGCTGTTAATGGACTACAGTGCCAGAAAAAAATACTATTGAAGAGGATCTGGCCAGCAAGATGGGAAGCAGGACTATTGTTTGTGCTGTTTGGGCTGTGCAAAAACTCCTGGACAGAAACAAAGAGCTTGTGGGCAGAGAAACTACACCAGAAGCTCTGAGAGATACCTGAGGAGCCTTCTGACATCAAGCTCAAACAACAACCAGGGCAAAGGCAAAGGGAAGAATTTTTTTTTGAGCCTGGAAAGATTTACTTCAGTCTCAAAAGCTACTGCTGGCTTTTTAAATAGGAGAGCATGAGAAAAGGACCAGCACACAGAGAAGATACTCTCTGTAGAAGGTAGAACTCAAAGTGTTCTGTTTAATGTGCCACCTAACAGATCCATCTTTCCTCCTCACAGCATTCTGTTTTCTGGGTGACTAATTGTACCCTATCAAAACAGAATGTTAGACCTCTTCTTTGGTGGCTTTTGGCAACTGACATCAATAGAAGAGGCACAGCTCCAGGCCGAAGCTCTCTGCCAATAGGTGATTCAGCCACAGCTTAGTGTTCCTGGGGACCCTTAGTGCCTCAGAAAAACCCATCCACCTCTCCTGTGCCCAGGAAAAACAGTGGCAGCCCTGAACAGTAAAAGTAATGAAACCATACAGTTTAAAATGAAACATATGGCTTATTCCCTGCCTCCAGCCTCTAGTTTAACACTTTCTCTCTCTCCCTTTTTTTTTTTTTTTAAGATAGTTATAACCATCTTGGGGTTTGGTTTTGTTTTGTTTGTTTTATTTTGGTTTTGTTTCCCAGCAGCTAGATGTCTAAGAAACTCCAGTTTAAAATCAAATTGTAAGCAACTCTGACTAATTTTCTAATTGGTGGTGCACAGCAATAAGCCAAGGACCAATGAAGAGAAACTTGAACAGAGAAGGTTTCAGCTCCACATGAGGAGAAACTTCTTTGCAATGAGGGTGACAGAGCCCTGCAGCAGGCTGCCCAGAGAGGTGGTGGAGTCTCCTTCTCTGGAGACTTTCCAGACCCCACCTGGATGCCTTCCTGTGTGATGCTGCTCTGGCAGAGGGGTTGGACTGGATGATCTCTGGAGGTCCCTTCCAACCTCTAACATTATGTGATTCCAATTCCAAGTGCTCAGGACTCAAAACTCCCATTAAAAAAAAAAAAAAATCCTATTCTACGTGGGAATTCATTGCAAGACTTGCCAAAGGCTGCTTTGCCCAATGAGTATTTTCAAGAGCAATTCTATTCAGAACAGAAAGAGACAACGTGCCTTCTCCTCGTCATCATACAATGCCACTTCTGCTTCCTCCAGTGAAGAAAATAAGTGTTTAATAACTTTTATTCCTAGTGGCCTCAGAAAACTAACCCATCTGAAACAGCTGCCATGTGAAGTGCCATAATCTGGGTAGTCTTTGCCCAGGTCTCACTAAGACACCAAGCAGCAGTTGTGTGAACACAGAATCATAGAATCATAGAATCAGTCAGGGTTGGAAGGGACCACAAGGATCATCCAGTTCCAACCCCCCAGCCATGGCCAGGGACACCTCACACTACATCAGGCTAGCCTGGCCTTAAACACCTCCAGGGATAGAGCCTCAACCACCTCCCTGGACAACCCATTCTAGGCTCTCACCACTCTCATGGTGAAGACCTTCCTCACATCCAGCCTGAATCTCCCCACTTCCAGCTTTATTCCATCCCCCCCAGTCCTATCACTACCTGATAGCCTAAAAAGTCCCTCCCCAGCTTTCTATTAACCCCCTTCAGATACTGGAAGGTCACCTGGGAGCCTTCTCTTCTCCAGACTGAACAGCCCCAACTCTTTCAGTCTGTCCTCATAGCAGAGGTGCTCCAGCCCTCTGATCATCCTGGTGCTTGGGATTGCCTCGATCCAGATGCAGGACCTTGCACTTGGTCTTGTTGAACCTCATGAGGTTGGCTTGTGCCCACCTCTCCAGCCTGTCCAGGTCCCTCTGATTTTATGATTTTATGAAGATGAAGGAATAGTTGGAACAAAAGATACTATATTTTTTGTGGGTTTTAATGGGAGAAGGTAATGTTCTCTGCCTTGACTTTTGAGTTCAGATTGAGTTGGAAGCACTCAAAGCTGCAAAGATGTTTTGTTTTTCTCCTAGTTAAAACAAGCACTTCCAATTTGGAACCAATTCAAAGAGCATTATGATGCTATTTGTACAAACTGCTCTCCCAGCCTGGAACTACACTTTGAAGTCAGATTTGTCAAAACACATCAAGAAAATGATGAATTACCAGTGGAGTCTGTACAGCAGAAACTGGGGTGAGCCATATCCCAGTCTCACAGTACATTAGAGGTTGGAAGGGACCTCAAGAGATCATCAGGTCCAACCCCCCACCAAAGCAGGATCAATCCTGATCATATCCTTGCATTAAGCCACTCTCAGAGGCTCAATCTCTTCCCTGCCCAGAGAAGAACAGGATATTAGTGATGTCCAATATCAAGAGCACTCCCCACCTAGAGCAATTCTTGGGCTCAGTTTCTCTTTGCTTGCTGCTCAGAAAAACAGCAAAGTGACAAAAGCTGATCCATGCATGCTGTTCCCTGCATGCTGTTCCATGCATGCTGTTCCATGCATGCTGTTCCCCTGGCTGTGGTAGCACTGAGAGAAAGCACTATATTAATTTCTCACCTATTGGATAATATAAAGTGTACAAGACAGACCTTGATTGCATAGTGGTTCCTCTTGTTTCGTTGCTGGTTCTTCTGGAGATCTTTTCTAAGTTCTGTTCTTATCCAAAGAGAGGGCTAAAATGAAGGGGGAAACCACACCAAAGCCCCCTGAACAACAAACAGGGCAGCTGTTGCTGGATAATATATTTCCCATTGTGAAATATATATATATATACAGAGAGAGAGGATTAGATGCAGCTTCCTATACATTCTAGCTAGAATGCTAACATCCTATACATTCTAGCTAGAATTCTAGCACTGGTACTGTTGTTTTTAAGAAAGCTTCTTATCTGCTGGGGTCAGACTCTTCTTGCTGCCAGCCTTATTTGCAGGTGGGCTCTATTACATGTTTTGAAGGGAAGGATTTCCAGATTGCTATACCCAACTTTGGACCTGCTCTTGCAAAACCATTTACAAATTTTGATGTTGTCTCACCTTATTCCACACTTTTGTCTTTGAAATCATCCCACTGTGAAGCTCCCACCATGAGCTGCAAAATGCTGCAAGAATCCTGACATTTAAATACAAGGCACATTTTGCATGGGAGGATATCTAGTTTAAGGAGAAGTTGGAAAGAAAGGGAAATAAAATGTGAAGCCTCAGATATCAACTGAATCTGAATATAAACCCATGGCATCCCTCTACTATAGTCTGTGATTGGGTAGTAAGGTGACATATCAGGAGCCGTCTGTTGTCTCTGATAATAGAAATCATTGCACCTTTTATACAATTTGAGACTATAACAGAGTTAAAACTTGGGAAGGAAACTGCCTGCCCATGTTGATAACACAGCTCTGCTCTATTTGTCATGTTTTAACTCTTTCACAAAAGAATTCAATCACACAGCAAAGTGAGCATGGATTTGAAATTCAGCCTGGGACCTGTAACAGGCACACAATAAAGTGTCTGAGATAAAGAAAACCCAAGAGTGAACTCTAACATTTCATTAATGAATGGATCCCAATGCAAACATGGCATATCTGAGTTCTGAATGCCTGGGAAAGATAAAATGGGTGGGAATAGAGACAGCAAAACCAGGACTGGTTACCCATCTCTGGTGTATCTATCCCTGCATAAACCAAAAGCTGTGTTTGTGAACACAGCTTCATGAGGGGACTGGAGGGGAAGTGATGAGGAGAGGCTGAGGGAGCTGGGGGTGTTCAGCCTGGAAAGCAGGAGACTTAGAGGGGACCTTATCACACTCTACAACTACCTAAAAGGAAGCTGTAGTCAGGTGGGGCTCAGGCTCTGCTCCCAGGCAACTTGGGACAGGACAAGAGGGCATGGCCTGAAGCCGTGCCGGGGAGGGTTAGGTTGGATGTTAGGATGCAATTCCTGATGGAAAGGGGAATTAGAGACTGGGATGGACTGCCCAGGGAGGTGGTGGAGTCACCATCTCTGGAGGTGTTTAAGAAAAGCTTAGATGTGGCACTTGGTGGCATGGTTTAGCTGATGTGGTGGTGTTAGGTCACAGGCTGGACTGGATGATCTCAGAGGTCTCAGAGCCTCAATAATTCTGTAATTCTGTATGCACTCACTGCACAGCAGATCAAGCTGTGATCCTGATGAGCCTGGTCAAGTAATGGCAAGTACTTCAGCAGGGCCACAATTTGCTGATATGAGAATGAACCAAATAGGTGGCTTTAAGCAGCTCTGCTGTATCTGCATTTCAAACAGGTATTTTTTGGTGTGTGTGTGTGGAAAGAAAATGAGAGGCAGCAACAAGGTTCTGAACTTTGCACTCAGGGCTTCTTATCTAACAGAAATTTCATGTAGGAGATCTATAATTGCAGGGTGTTAGGCATGAATGCTCTATGATTCTTCTTCCCAGTTAGGTACTGAACACTAAGGTAAGAGTTAAGCTTGGGAGGATGGCAGGATCTCCTGCTTCCCCCTTTGGTTGTGAGTGCCCCATTGCATCCAAGAGGAGGGGCTCAGGGGCACCCTGGCAAACTCTGGCACTGTGACAGTTGTGTGCCTGCCTGCCATTGGGACAATCTAGCTGTAGGTCTGCCTCTCTCTAGAGGAATATCTCACCAGTCTGACCATTACACAAAGGCGGGCAGCATCAGCAAAAGTGTGCTCCTTGTAAATGCTAGGAGGCTGCACTAACCTGAATCTACCTGCCCCAGAGCTGGGCTTCAGTGGGAGACTCTGGGTCTCCCTGAACATGCTCTCTGGGAATGCTGCAAGGAAATGTCCAGAGGAAGAGCTACCTGTTGGATGCAAGCCTTACAGAAAGAGGTGCAATTGGCAAAGATGCCCAGTTTGAAGACAGGAAATCACAGCATCTTCTGCATCCATGCATTGCACTGAGACACTCAGGTAAGCACTGGGCCACAGAAGGCCAGGGACCACCAACAGCTGCTCAGAGACCAGCTCAGTTCTACTGGGCATTAGTAGGCTCTGTGGTACTTCCTTTCCCCCTCCAGCTTCATCCCCTGTGTTTCCATATGAAAAGAAACAAAGCAGAGAAATGCAGGCAAGTTACAGCAACAGGGAAGTGAGCTGTACACAATCAACATTCTCAGGCAGGTTACACATCCCATGAACTGGTTCCCATCATCCACTAAAACACCCAGAAGGCAAAATAGTTGAAGCCATTCCCCTGGCCTTATGTAACAATGGGACTAGGTTCATATGGCAGCAAGCTCCTTCTGTGATAAAGGAAAGAAAGGAAAGAAAGAAAGAAAGAAAGAAGGAAAGAAAGAAAGAAAGAAAGAAAGAAAGAAAGAAAGAAAGAAAGAAAGAAAGAAAGAAAGAAAGAAAGAAAGAAAGAAAGAAAGAAAGAAAAAGAAAGAAAGAAAGAAAGAAAGAAAGAAAGAAAGGAAAGAAAGAAAGAAAGAAAGAAAGAAAGAAAGAAAGAAAGAAAGAGAAAGAAAGAAAGAAAGAAAGAAAGAAAGAAAGAAAGAAAGAAAGAAAGAAAGAAAGAAAAGAAAGAAAGAAAGAAAGAAAGAAAGAAAGAAAGAAAGAAAGAAAGAAAGAAAGAAAGAAAGAAAGAAAGAAAGAAAGAAAGAAAGAAAGAGAAAGAAAGAAAAGAAAGAAAGAAAGAAAGAAAGAAGAAGAAAGAAAGAAAGAAAGAAAGAAAGAAAGAAAGAAAGAAAGAAAAGAAAGAAAGAAAGAAAGGAAAGAAAGAAAAGAAAGAAAGAAAGAAAGAAAGAAAGAAAGAAAGAAAGAAAAGAAAGAAAGAAAGAAAGAAAGAAAGAAAGAAAGAGAAAGAAAGAAAGAAAGAAAGAAAGAAAGAAAGAAAGAAAGAAAGAAAGAAAGAAAGAGAAAGAAAGAAAGAAAGAAAGAAAGAAAGAAAGAAAGAAAGAAAGAAAGAAAGAAAGAAAGAAAGAAAGAAAGAAAGAAAGAAAGAAAGAAAGAAAGAAAGAAAGAAAGAAAGAGGGAGTGGGAGGGGGGGGAGGGAGGGAGGAAGGAGCACATGAAATAAGAAGGATATTTTCAGCAAGGGCATGGTATGGATTCTAAGCAGAACACTGAGCTACAGGACGATGTCTCCTATCTCCTTTTCTATCTCTCTTCATTCACAAAGCATTCATATGTCAAAGTAAATTTTAAATTCTACCAGCAGAGACCTGTGGATACTCATAATCATGTAACAAAGCAATCCTGATGTCTCCTTAGTTTCCTGAAACTTGTCTGTGTCTAAAGGTAAAACCTAAAAAAAAAAGGCCAGAGCTTAACAAGATCCTGCACTGGAAACTGCAGGCTCTGCTGTATGCTTGCTCACACCCATTTAGTTTCACTAAAGCAAAGGTCTAGGTGTACCTTTCATGAGACACTATCGTGCAAAATTTGCTATTTATCTTTCTCTTCCTCCAATAGAGTCTGGAGAGGGGGGGGGGGAAACAACAAAACCCCCCATAAGTGCAAAAAGCCAAAATGCTTGATCAAAACGAGTAGGTCCATAAGCATTATGTCAGCCTGGGGCTATTGCTGGCATCTACTAATTCAGATGCTCAGACCAAAGCTTTTTACTCAGGTAGGTAGCTAACAGGAGCCTCAGTACTCCCTCTTCAGATACTTGTCTTGTTTTCATCCCTGGAGGTTTTTGCAGCCAGGCTGGATGTGGCTGTGAGCAATCTGCTGTAGTGTGAGGTGTCCCTCCTGATGACAGGGGGGTTGGAGCTGGATGAGCCTTGAGGTCCCTTCCAGCCCTGACAATTCTGTGATTCTATGACTCTGTGTTTCCTTATCAAATCTATTTCAAATCAGTCAAGACACCAGGTAGCTGTCAGAGAAGCACACTGCACCCTCAGAAGTGTTTTCTGTTCTGTAGAAGGCAGGAGATAAGATCAGAAGTGTCCCACTGTGCAGACTCCTGGTTTTCCCAGCTGCCTATATTAAATCTTACTTTTTGATAAGTTTAATAATTTTTATAGCGCTCCACCTTCAAGCTTCTTCCTTTAGAAAAGGGCAGCATAAAATTTATAGGAAATAAAGATACGCTGAGTTGAGTTTTCTTACAGAGCAGAAGAATGATTAGTCTTCTGTAACATAAATTACTACCAGACTGAGTATTTAATTAAAGAAAGAAATAATAATTGCAAATGGAAAAGTCCTCATCTTGCTCTGCTCCAGAGATCTCATGATACAGAGTTTAAATGAGAAAGAAAATTCAGTAAAGATCAGAACCTTTGACCCAGTTTCACCGAAGGTTTCATTTGTGTCAGAGCTTTGTTGTGCTTTGTTTGTTTGGCGGTACAGGAAGGCACAGAACACACATTAACTGCATGGGAACTGTCATCCCGGGGATGAGCTGAACACATTCCCTTTGTTTCTCTTTCTCGCATCATTGACAACAGGCTCTGTGTCCAGCTGTGCTAATATCCTGTGTTCAGAACACACACAGCTCTGTGTGAGCCTAACAACAGGCAATTGACATCCTGATGGCTTCCTTGTCCTCCATAAGGGGTAAACAAACACATGCATATGCAGCCCCTGTTGAAACGGAGAGAAAAACTTGTTCTGACTAGCAGGGCTTTGGTACACCTGTTCTATGGAATGCATATGTCAGGCACCATCTGTTGAGAAGATTCTTTTTTCCCTCCTTGTGCTTTAAAGAAGCTTCACAAATGCAGTGCTGAGAAGCTCAGACGTGGCAGAACTGAAGAAGCCTCTGCTAATGGCTATGCAGCACAGCCTGGGGTGTCAACATGAGCACCACATTAGAGCAAACTCAAATCCACATCAGAGAATCACAGAATGGTTCAGGCCAGAGGTAATCCACTCCAACCCCCTGCACTCAGCAGGGACGTCCCCAACTAGATCAGGCTGCCCAGAGCCTGGCCAGCCTCACCTTGAATATCTCCAGGGATGGAGCCTCAACCACCTCCCTGGGCAACCTCTTCCAGTGTTCCACCACCCTCATGGAGAACTTTTTCCTGATATCCAATCTCAATCTGCTCTTCTCTAGTTTGAAACCATTGTCCCTCATCCTGTCCCTGCAGGCCTTTGCAAACAGTCTCTCTCCAGCCTTCTTGTAGCCTCCTTCAGGTACTGGCAGGCTGCTATTAGCTCTCCCTGGAGCCTTCTCTTCTCCAGGCTGAACACCCCCAGCTCCCTCAGCCTGTCCTTGTAGCAGAGGTGCTCCAACCCCCTGAGCATTTTCATGGCCCTCCTCTGGACTCTCTCCATCAGGTCCATGTCCTTCCTGTGCTGAGGGCTCCATTCCTGCACACAGCACTGCAGGTGAGGTCTCACCAAAGCAGAGCAAAGTGTCAGAATCACCTCTCTGTCTCTGCTGGCAATGCTTCTTTGGATGCAGCCCAGGCTGCCCTTGGCCTTCTGTGCTGCAAGCTCACACTGCCTGCTCCTGGACAGGATCAATGGACTGCTCTGTTTCTTAGCTGCTTGCATTACTCACACATTGCATTCCCATTACTGTATTTGTAGTGACCTGAGGCTGCTGGGACAAAGCACTAATTGCTTCCAAAATATTCACTTGAGAGTGATCAAATATTCACTTGGGAGTTGCTGTTGGAGTTAACATTTGCTTTAAAAAAATCCTTAGTCCTCTTATCTTTTTGATCTTTTGATAGATATGCAGCCATCCCTTAATTGCAGGTAATTATGTCAGCTGCTGCCTGTATTTAAAACACTCCTTTTGTATTTGTCCAACTACCTGGATGATTAGATAACTTAAAAGTATCCAAAAAAGACCATTTCTAAGCCTTTTTTTTTTTTTTTAATCTCTTTATGGACTGTAGCTTGTTTCAGCAAATGGATCCATTGCATACAAGCCATTTTTTAGCTATTTTATCTCTTAATTTGAATAAATCTAAATGAATTAAACCCTCTGGGTCTTATTTCTGTTTCAGGAATACCCTCAGAGAGAGGTTTTCCTTCATTGACAGCTCATAAGTGGATTTGCTTTGCTTTTCTATGGCCACTTAACTCGAGTGTCATTTTCTTTGAGGCAAGTTTGGAGCCTGGAAACATTTTGGGTGGCAGATCATGCCCAACTTTCTTTTTGTGAGCTAGAGAAATTTCCAGTTTTCATCCAATACAAGTGCAGCAGCTCTCATGAAATCCTTATTCCTCCCAAAGACCCAACTCATCTTTCACTCTGTTTGATGTTGTAGTCAGGAGATTGCCTGAAGGAAGCCTAAATGGAAGAGATGTGAAAGGTAGTTTAAATCAACGTTTTGTCTGTGTACATATCAAGATCCACCAAAATTACAATGATTGCTGACCCCAAAGAGCAACTGACATCATCTACCTGCTCTTGTGCAAGGCATTTCACAGTGTCCTGCACAGCAGCCTTGTCTCTAAGATGCAGAGACTTGGGCTTGAAGGACGGCCCACCTGATGGATAAGGAACTGGCCAGATGGACAAGCTCAAAGGGCTGTGATCAGCAGCTCAATGTCCAGGTGGAGACCAGTGACAAGTTCCTCAGGGATGTGTTCTGGATCCAGTGCTGTTTAGCATCCCTGAGCAGTGACCAGTGATCTTATAGCTGCTGCCAGTACCTGAAGGGATCCTACAGGAGGGTTGGAGAAGAACTTTTCATCCAGCTGTCTAGCAATAGGAGAAGGGGGAATGGTTTGAAGCTGAGAGAGGGTAGGTTTAGGCTGGATATTAGGACGAAGTTCTTCAGTACAAGGGTGGTGGGTCTCTGGAGCAGGCTGCCCAGGGAGTTTGTGGATGCTGTGTTCAAGGTCAGGTTGGATGAAGCCTTCAGCAGCTGAGTGAAGTCAAGAGGTGGCCCTGCCCATGGTGGGGAGGTTGGAGTAGATGATCTCTAAGGTCATTTCCAACCTGAGGCAGTCTACGCTTTATGAAACACTGTTATCAAATGAGGTTTTGAACTGACTTTGCTAATGTATGAAGCTATGAAGAGTAATGTGAGACTGAACTGATTTATTAAAGTATGTGAAGAATGGCTTTGTTCCAAAATACAATCTTCCCTGTGCTTAAGCCTAGACAAAAAGGGAGCAACTATTCTGCTTAATTTGCTTTCTCCTTATCTCTGCTGTGCTGAGTTGTATGACTGCACTATCTGATAGGCAGCAAAGTGGGAATCTGCTCAGCGCTCTAACTGCAAGGAGTGAAGATCATGCTGACTGATGGTGTTACACTTATCACAACCATCTGGAACCTGTCCAGGAACAGTCCTACCCCAGTTCACTACAGAATAATGCCATACCAATTTGTTCTATCCACGTGAGTGAAGTTACTTTGTTTTGTGGGACCAGCCCATACCAGGTAGAGCATTGAGTCAAATACCATGTTCAGGGCTTAACTGCTCTAACAGGTGGAGGCAGACACACAAAACCTTAAAAAAAAAAAAATCATGGCTGCCTCATTTGGCACCTGAATATGTGGGGATTTAATCAATGTTTATAAATATCTGAGGGCTGGGGGTCAAGAGGGAGGCGGCAGGCTTTGCTCAGTTGCACCTTGGGATAGGACAAGAGGCAATGGATGGAAACTGCAGCACAGGAGGTTCCACCTCAACATGAGGAGGAACTTCTTCATTGTGAGAGAATAGGCTCCCCAGAAGGGTTGTGGAGTCTCCTTCTCTGGAGGCTTTCAGGACCCATCTGGATGTGTTTCTGTGTGACGTGTGCTGGATTCTCTGGTCCTGCAGGGGGATTGGACTGGAAGATCTCCAGAGGTCCCTTCCAGCCCCTAACATCCTGTGAGCCTGTGAGATCCACCTGGACTCCTAACAGAGATCTACTTATTTCCAGCTTCCATGAAAATGTTCTGAGCTGCTATGCATGGTAAGAAGTGTCTGTTCTGGGTTGTGTGCTCTGTTACCATCCTGATTTAGAGCTTCATTTAGATCTCACTGTAGGTGGACAACTACCAAAGCTCTGCATGAGCCCTCACAGCTACCAAAAGTCCTGAGCACAACCAATGTCAGTAGTGATGGAGGATCCCTCTCTCCCTGAGTACTTGTAATGAGAGCAGGTTTGAAGGAGGTGCAGTACCTCTATTCTGGGCACTGCCATTCTAGCCAAATTGCTGGTCCAAAGCCCTGAATCACAGTAATTGAGAGTAAGAACATTTGACATTTTCTGCTAATGTAGAACCACTCTGCTGCCAGGAAACTAAAGTTCATGAGACCAAACAGAGTTAGCAATAAACAACCTAACTCAAGTATAATGATTAGGTTGTTGGCCAACTCTTCTGGGCTCAGGTCCCAGGACTCCCTGTACCTTCCAAAAAGGGCAGAGAGAGCTGTGCTAGTGCTGCATGAAAAGCACCACTGGAGCTAAAGAGGTAGAGAACCTTCTGATCAGTCCTGGGTGAGTATTCAGACTACAAAGGTTAGTTTGAAAAGGATACAAACAAGATGCTGCCAAAAGGTTTTAGTTTTCATCTGTTTTTTTGCTTAAGACCAAAAGCTATGCAATTATCTCTTACAAGCAGATATGTGGGGCCTGGGTTCTGAAAAGAGGTAGGTGTCCAGCTTCTCCCCTCACACACAGAATCACAGAATCATAGAATCAGTCAGGGTTGGAAGGGACCACAAGGATCAGCCAGTTCCAACCCCCCTGCCATGGGCAGGGACACCTCACACTAGATCAGGCTGGCCAGAGCCTCATCCAACCTGGCCTTAAACACCTCCAGGGATGGGACCTCAACCACCTCCCTGGACAACCCATTCCAGGCTCTCACCACTCTCATGGTGAAGAACTTCTTCCTCATGTCCAGCCTGAATCTCCCCACTTCCAGCTTTATTGCATTCCCCCCAGTCCTGTCACTACCTGATATTCTAAAAAGTCCCTCCCCAGCTTTCTTGTAGCCCCCTTCAGATACTGGAAGGCCACAAGAAGGTCACCTCGGAGCCTTCTCTTCTCCAGACTGAACAGCCCCAGCTCTTCCAGTCTGTCCTCACAGGAGAGGTGCTCCAGCTCTCTGATCATCCTGGTGGCCCTCCTCTGGACACCTTCCAGCACCTCCAGATCCCTCTTGTAATAGGGGCTCCAGAACTGGACACAGTACTCCAGGTGGGGTCTCAGCAGAGCTGAGTAGAGTGGGAGAATCACCTCCTTTGACCTGCTGGCCACACTTCTCTTGCTGCAGCCCAGGATCTGGTTGGCTTTCTGGGCTGCAAGTGCACACTGACAGCTCATGTTGAGCTTCTCATCCACTAGCACCCCCAAGTCCCTCTCCTCACATCACTGAGTGAGCTGTTCCCCTGCTCTGGATGTAAGATTTGATTTATGGAATTTTGACATGTGCTTTCCAATGACATTGATCTCAGGATGACTGCATGTTCCCAGCACTGGGCTCTCAAATCTAGATAGGTCTGTGGCTGAGTCAAGAAAATCTTCAGATGAAGATTTGCAGGTTAAGTAAAGCAAGAAGCAAATCTTTTCCGCAAGGCCTATGAAATACCACACTTGTGTGAATTTGCTTTACTATGCAAATGAACTCTGAGGGGTAGACTCTGCTGCTCAGCAAGTAGTGCACAGAGGTGAGTGGCACAGGATTTTGTTTACCTTTTATTCTTAGCCAGTTAAGCCTTCCAACCTTTTGTGGCAAGCCTTGCAATTAGAACCACATGTTTAGAAACACAGTGAATTTCCTGTGACCATGTCTCCTGCTTTTCTTCTGTTAATGGAAGGAAAAATTAGCATTCAGCCCTCTGTTGCCAGGATCCCAGGATGTTAGGGGTTGGAAGGGACCTCTGGAGATCGTTCAGTCCAACCCCCCTGCCAGAGCAGGACCAGAGAATCCAGCACAGGGCACACAGGAACACATCCAGACAGGGCTGGGAAAAGGTCCAGATGAGACCACAACCCTTCTGGGGAGCCTATTCCAAGGCTCCATGACCCCCACAGTCAAGAAGTTCCTCCTCATGTTGAGGTGGAACCTCCTGTGCTGGAGTTTCCATCCATTGCCCCTGGTCCTATCCCAGGGCACAAGTGAGCAGAGGCTGTCCCTGGCCCTTCCTTCCTGACCCCCAGCCCTCAGCTATTGAGAGACATTGATCAGATCCCCTCTCAGCCTTCTCCTCTCCACACTAAGTCCCAGGGCTCTCAGCCTCTCCTCACCAGGCAGTGCTCCAGTCCCTTCAGCATCCTTGGAGCCCTCCCTTGGACTCTCTCCAGCAGATCCCTGTCCCTCTTGAGCTGGGGAGCCCAGACCTGGATGCAATATTCCAGGTGAGGTCTCATCAGGGCATAGTAGAAGGGGAGGAGAACCTCCCTGGATCTGCTGGACACACTCCTCTGAGTGCAGCCCAGGACCCCATTGGCCTTCTTGGCCACCAGGGCACATTGCTGTCCCATGCACAACTTGTTGTCCACCAGCACTGCCAGCTCCTTCTCCACAGGGCTGCTCTCCAGTAGATCACAAACTGGAAATGTCCTGATCTGTGCAGCTATAAACTAACAAGCATGAGGCAGAGTGACTACTACCTGGACCTTCACAAAGAACAAATCAATTCAAGAAATACCAACACTCTGCACAGCCAAACCAGCCATTATGATGCCAAATCATAGAGCTCAGCTCTACCATGTACAAAGATTGCAAGAGTTTAACTCTTTGTTTAGCTCTTGGTTATGTCAAGAGTTTAACTCTTTGTTTAGCTCTTGGCTATTTCAAGAATTTAACTGTTTGTTGTGACCTGCTTGGGTCATGAAAATACCCCATGGTAAGCCAAAGACTTGGGGAGGTGTGGTTGGAAAGCTGCAACTTGGAGAGAGACCTGGGGGTGTTGGTTGACAGAGATTACATATGAGTCAGCAGTGCCCAGGTGGCCCAGAGAGCCAATGGCATCTTGGCTTGGATCAGAACCAGGGTTGGCAGCAGGGACAGGAGGTGACCATCCCCCTGTGCTCAGCACTGGGGAGGCCACACCTCAAGTGCTGTGTTCAGCTCTGGGCCCTCACTGTAGGAAGGACATTGAGGGGCTGGAACCTGTCCAGAGAAGGGCAACAAGGCTGGAAAAGGGTCTGGAGCACCTGGGCTAGAGGAGGGGCTGAGGGAGCTGGGAGTGTTCAGACTGGAGGAGAAGAGGCTGAGGGAGACCTCATTGCTCTCTGCAGCTTCCTGAAGGGAGGTTGCTCCTTGGTGGCAAGAGACAGGAGCAGAGAAAATGGTTCCAGGCTGCACCAAGGGAGGTTCAGGCTGGATGCTAGGAAATATTTCTTCCCAGAGAGGGCTCTCAGACATTGGAGTGGTTTGCCCAGGGCAGTGCTGGAGTCACTGTCCCTGCGGGTGTTTAAGCAGTGTGTGGAGCTGGCATAAGGGAGCTGGTTTAGTGTCAACTGGGTCAAGGGTTGGACTGGATGAGCTTTGAGGTCTCTTCCAACTGGATGTATTCTGTGATTCTGTGAAGTCCAAACTGCTGTTTCAAACTGTAGTGGATATCCAATGAATTGTAATCAATAAAGCATGTTAAACATGTTAACATGTGTTAAATTTTCAAATACAATTTAATTTCATCAGGTGAAAGTCAGCTGAATATTTCTATTTCTTACAAGCCTCTCATTCCAGGGCTAAGGAAAGTGAGCTTGTATCAAAATTAGAATCCTTCTTAGACAAATCAAAGTATTTCTTGAAAACTCCTTGCTTTGCTTGCAGCTGCAGCATTGTGAATTTGCCAAGTCCCTCAAGCTTCTGAATCTCAAGTCTCCCTTGACCTTGGCTTCTTTCTTCAAAAGTGTTTGGGACTGGACAAACATTTTGAACCTAAGAACTCTACAAGTCCAAAGGCATACATCTGACAGCCTAGGCAGATCCTTCTGCAGATCACTCTGAATACTGAGTTCTCCCTTGTACAAAGATTAAAAATAGTTTGTGTTTTACAAATGTTGAAGCACCAAGGTATGCTCCAAACAGTGAATGTATCTTCTAATCTTAAAGATATGCAAATGAGTTTGAAAACGTGGAGAGAGAAGCTGTAGGTGACAGCTTTTTGGTGTCCAGGTTTGCAGAGGGAAGGCAGCAGCATTTCATTTTGTACTGCTTTCTGTCAGCACATTCACTCTCACATGAGTATAAACACATTTAGCATCTGTGACAAGCTAAACACAGCCTGGGCTGAACCAAAGCCTGAACACCTCAGCAGTCTTAGGATGGGAACTATCTTACTCTGACTGAGCCATGCAGCAGCAGGGATTCTCTCTGCTGACCTTTCCTCTCCCATGCTTGAAATGACTCTTGTGCTGCTCCATCATTTATGTGGCACATTGCTGAAGGCTTGCCAAGGACAGCCAGCTTCTGACCTGCTCATTTCTTAGCAAAAGAAGAGGCTCCATACAGTGCTAGCCTGGAGCAGGAGAATCTTGAACCAAATGCCCAGGGGAAGGGTGGTGGGATTAGAGAAGAGACAGAGGAGGACTAGTTGAGTAATAAAGGAAGTTCTCCTTTGCTGTTCCTCATGACGCAGTCATTACAGAACAAATGTATTCTGTTGCTATGAAAGGACAGTTCTGGGACAGCTTTGCATTCAACCTACCCTTTTCTGCTATTCCTATCTGCTTCTTCTGCACCACCACCACCCTTCACAATCCAAACTTGATTTCCAAAAAGGCAGCAAACCACCTACCCCAATAAACATGAAGAATTCATTACATCACCCACTGCTATTTGCACACATTATTAATTTAAGAAAGAAAATATCACAGAATCAGAGAAACATTCAGGTTGGCAAAGACCCTCAGGAGCACCAAGGCCAACCCACAACCCTACTCTACAAGGCTCACCCCTAAACCACAGCCCCAGGCACCACAGCCAAACCACCTTCAAACACAGCCAGCCTTGGGGACTCCACCACCTCCCTGCCCAGCACATTCCAGTCCCTGACCACTCTTGCCCTCAAAAAAGGTTTCCTACTGTCCGGTCTAAACCTACTCAGTGGCAGCTTGATGCCATTCCTTCTTCTATCACTAATTACCTCTCCATCAACCTCCATCACCAGCCCCTCCACAACCTCCTGTCAGGTAGCTGCAGAGAGCCATGAGCATGTTTCTCACAGTAGCACTGCCACTGTTTGCTGGCTATGGGAATTGCTGGAAGATCTTGCACTGGCTAGGTGTCATAGACTTTGCCTCTCCATGACTGTCATATTCTGAAGGTGTACATCTGGTCTCTCCACATGTTAAAGCTTCCCACAATCACTGTGACAGACTGAGCTAGCCTCAATAGAGATGCAGAGCCTCTCTTGCAGGTGACAGTCCTGCGGCTCAGCCAGCCTTGTGCAGAACAAATATGCTTATCCCTCATCGAGTTCACTGTTCCATTTTAGTCATACCTTTGTCCCCAGCAACCAAACAGTGAAGGAGAAAAATGCTAACAGGATGCTAAAAATCATGGAATAAACACCAGTTCTTTCTTTTTCTTTTTTTTTTTTCTTTTTTTTCTTTTTTTAAAGATCTCCAGAGAGATAACATTTTCTGGTGGCACCATGGCCTGTATTAAACCAAAAGTCATTGGGTGGTAGTTTTAGGCTGTGCCTAGAAAATTTTCCACAGATCTTGAGCACAATGTGGTAGAAGGTAAATAAATTACCATTGGATGGAAAAAGGAAAATAATGATAAGGTCTATTTTTCTGAAAACCAACATAAAGTTAGTTGTGTAAACTCTTTCTCTTTTGGGCTGCTTTGCTCTAACAGGTACCACCTGGTTGCTTCTGCTGGCCTGCTGACCTTGGCTGTGTTCCTTTGTTGTAGCTAAGTACTAACAGCTACTTTCTGCTCTTCTCTCTCTTTTACCTTGTACACAGTGGGGGAAGGGAGCAGAGAGGGGGAAGCTGTTGGTAGCCCCCTGGTTTTGTCCAGGGGGGTTCTTGTGTTGTTTATCAATTGTAAATACCTGTAAATATTGCATATTTTGTACATATTCATTGCATATTTTGTACATATTCATTGCATTTCACATTTCTAGATTATAGCTTTGCTTGTAAATAGAGCTTTGTTTGCTTCCAACTGGGCTGGTCTGGCCATGTTGGGGGGGATGTGAGGGGGGTAATTTTAACCCACTTCAGCAGAAAAAAACCCAAATAAACCCCAATAAATCCCACAGCAAGTAAGTCTTCCCTTTCAGGGGAGGTTTGGGATGATGTTAGGAAGAAATTCTTCCCAGACAGGGAGATTGGCCATTGGAATGTGCTGCCCGGGGAGGTGGTGGAGTCACAGTCCCTGGAAGTGTTTAAAATCAGCCTGGATGAGGCACTCAGTGCCATGGGTTAGTTGATTAGATGGTGTTGGGTGATAGGTTGGACTGGATGATCTTGAAGGTCCTTTCCAACCTGGTTAATTCTGTGATTCTGTGATTCTTGTAGTACCTCACTGCCTGCAGACTCTCCCACAGATGATTACCTTTTCCAAGTACTGCACAGGTTTGGGTAGATGAAGGTGAGTGCCCATAGGAGTGTGCCCATGGACAGCTCATGTATGATTCCTTCCTTGTGATGTTGAGATGCAGCTCGTGTGGCATTGTGCTTCTCGCTCTAGCTTTTGATTTTCTTTGCATTGCAGTGTTGATTTTGTTTGCTACCTGCTTTAGGATTTATTTGCATTTTGTTGATGTGGTGCCCAGATACCCTGCATTGTTGATTTTTCATAAATAATTTTTCAGCTCAATTCCCTTGGTGTATGAATACTTGGGCAATAAATAGAGATAGCAACTTCAAAGCCCAGATTTTAATTGTAAATGAATACACAAAATTGATTATCTCAGGGGCTTAGTGACGCAGTACTTTAATGTTGGGCTCCTGTTATCTCAGCACCTAAGATCTGAATCACTCCTAGGAAGTGCCTATCTCCCTTGTAAATAAAGACTGCCTAGGGCAAGTAGCCTACAAATGGAGGCATTTCTTTTGTATGCCTAACTTTCAGCTGCAGCTTCATGGCCTGAAGCCAAGAGCCAGCCTCAGATCAGCACAGCCTTATCACCTTCAGAGAGGTAGTTTTAATCACAGAATCACAGAATTATTGAGGCTGGAAAAAAGACCTCTGAGATCATCAAGTCCAGCCTATGACCTAACACCACCACATCAGCTAACCCATGCCACCAAGTGCCACAGCCAAGCTTTTCTTAAACACCTCCACTACCTCCCTGGGCAGTCCATTCCAGTGCCTAATCAGCCCTTCTGTGAGGAAGTGCTTCCTAATATCCAACCTAAACCTCCCCTGGTGCAGCTTCAGGCCATGCCCTCTTGTCCTGTCACAGGTTGCCTGGGAACAGAGCCTGACCCCCACCTGACTACAACTTCCTTTTAGGTAGTTTGTCTTCATGGAATCTTTCCCTCTTAGCTGTGTAAACGATGGGTCAGCTTCTATGGGGCTAATATGTCAGCTCACAGAATGATGATGGATCTCTCTTAGCCCCTGTCCTGACCTGACTTGAATGAAAGTCCTACCTGAGGTTTGAATGATTATCAAAATCCAGTGGCAGGAATGACTAAAGGTTTTTTTCCCATTCTTTTCACAGTTGCTGGCTGAGGTTGACAGACAGAATCAGTATAACCATGTCCTGTTAACTCTGCATAATTAGATAGATATATATGAGAGTACAAATAACGCTATCAAAGGGAAGTGTGGTAGCTGAACTATCAGCTGTGGTTTTCCAGCAAAAGTAAAATAAACAATGAAAATAAATTCTACAGTGGCTTTGTTAAACATTCTTTATAGTCCTGATGCAAGAAAATAAGATATGCTGGAAAATTAATACATAAATGCTTCTGCAGCTTCTATTGATGCCAAAAGAATGATATCTAATTAGGACTTCATCTCAAAAAATCAACAAATTAAGTTACTAATAGCTGGATTAGAGTAACTGCAACATTACAGTGTTGCAGTTTGGTTCCTCCAGACCAAAACTTACACTTTGTTATTAGCTAGCACGCTTAAGCCTGACAGCATTGGTAAGCATTTAGATTTGAGTTCCAAGCCACGCAGAAGAATATATATGGGGTTGAGACCCCATCCCTGAAGGCATTCAAGATCAGACTTGGTGTGTCCCTGGGCAGCCTGATCTGGTTGGAGGTGTCCCTGCTGACTGCAGCATAGTTGGCCAAGATGACCTTTGAGGGTCCCTTCCAATCCAATGCAATCTGTGAATGACTACAACAAATAATGTTATTGACTTTTGAAATGCCATCACTCAAACCTCACAGTGAAATCCTGGAGGATTTCATTCACTGAAAGCATGAGGAACACTGAATAACCATGGCATGGCTTTGCCTGTACTGAACTGAGTATTGATACCTCAGATAATTGACAACCTGATATCACTGTACAGCAGCTTTGAGGCTGACCAAGTCTAAGAACAGATTCACACTTTGGTCGTTCTGAATTTGCCATTAACAAAGAACAATCAGGCAGCCCCTGATGAAAGCAGCATCCCATTCACAGGCAGACATCTCCCTGAGCCACACACAGCACAGCTGCTCTCACAAACACATCAGGGCTTATCATGCTATAATCATAAAGCTCACAACAGCTTTACAAAGAAATGTTCACATCACAGCCTGCAATGTCTTCATCACCACAATCCTTAAGTAACATTACATTATTGTAGAAAAGACTCTTCAGGAGTGTTTGCAGAGCCTTAATTGTCTATACCTACTTTCAATAACACAGTTTGCTGCTGCTGCTGCTGCTGATGTGGTTCTTCATCAACAAATCTCTGCTTACCTTTGTTTTTTCTCCCCCTCAAAATGTATTTTCTCCTCTCTTCTGATGTTACTCTAACCAGGAGAAGTACTTACTAATAGCTAACTGTCACAAAATCATCGATCTCTACCTTTTTGTAAGTGTCCAGGCATCCCAGAGGAGCAGTGCTCAGTTTAAGGCACCCAGAATCAGTGGGCTGCATACAAGTGGATGTCCAGGTAGCTCTGGATACTTTCAGTATAAATCTTAGGTACAGTTCATTTATTTAAATGATGCATCTTGTACCATTTGAGATGTGGATGTCCCTGTGTGACCCTCTGGCAGGGGCATGGAGCTCTGAGTTTGCTCATTGCGTTGTCACCCCCGTGTGAGGTCTTCTGGGAAATGTGACATAACTCCAAGTCTCAATGCTTCTGTGCCTGCTTTCAGTTCCCAGTGAGATGGATCACTCTTTAGTCACAGACTCTCATTCAGTGAGGGGCTTAGAGTACGACCCAATTTGCTTTGAAGTAGACATCCAAGTTCAGATGCCTAAATATAAGCATCTAGAGTCCATCTCAAGCACCATCAGGTACAAGAGGCACTTTGATGGACTAGTTAATGTGCCAGGGAACCTGTGAGAGTCCACTACTCTCTTGGAGGGACAGCTGAAGAACAGGTGGTTTATTCCTGGTACTAGAAGTCTGGGCATCTTCTATGAGATGTAGAAATTAAAGAGTCTTGAGTTGAACCCAACCTTGCTGAATCCTCTGGTGTTCGTTTTTTATTGTTTTGCCTTTTCTCTTCTCTCTATAGCTGTGCACAGAAGGATGACCACAAGCCAGCAATCCAAGAAGGCCAATGGCATCCTGGGGTGGATTAGAAGGGCTGTGGTTAGTAGGTCAAGAAAGGTTCTCCTCCCACTCTGCTCTGCCCTGGTGAGGCCATGTCTGGAATTTTGTGTCTAGTTCTGGACCCCTTAGTTCAAGAAGGACCTCAGGGAACTGCTTGAAAGAGTCTAACACAGAGCCACAAGGATGATGAAGGGAGTGGAACATCTTCCTTGTGAGGAGAGCCTGAGGGAGCTGAGGCTCACTATTTCTTTAGACCGAGAGGTGACCTCATGCATGTTTATAAAGATGTGAAGCATGAGTGTCAGGGGGATGGAGCCAGCCTCTGCTCAGTGATGCCCAATGATAGGGCAAGGAGCAATGAGTGCAAGCCGGAGCAGAGGAGGTTCCACATGACCATAAGAAAATCCTTTTTCCCTGAAGAGTGACAAAACACTGGAGCAGGCTGCCCACAGAGGCTGTGGATTCTCCTTCACCAGAGACATTCAAAACCCACCTGGATGTGATCTGCTCTAGGTGCTCCTGCTCTGGCAGGGGGGTTGGGCTTGATGAGCTTTGGAGGTCCAGCCTCTTTTCTTACCTATCAATATTTCAGTAAAGGAGAAGCAACTGTTGTAGTGGTTTGAAATTACCTGCTGTATCCTGACATGATCCTGCTACTGAAATCAATTTTCTTTCTGATGCCTTAGACACACAGTTCAACCTCTTCAACTCACATTTTTGTTTGAAACATGAAGGTAGCAATAGTTAAATGCTTTCCTTAGTGGGGATAGTACAGGGATTCAAGAGTTGGTATTTATGCAGTCCTTTGATTCTGCAAATGCCAAGCAGTACTACTATTAAAAAAAAAAAAAAAAAAAAAAAGCAAGAGATTTATAATTATGGTCTTCCACTTCTGCAGCTAATCAGACAATTGTTGTGCATGGGAAACCTGCAACAAAATTTCACAGCCGAAGTGAAAGCTAACAAGAAAATAAAAGCCATGAATGATGAGAAGGAAATTAATAAGCTACATCTGATATAATTAGCTCTGACATATTTTATCCATACATACTACCTTGGACAAGGCAAGCTGATTGCACAAGCTCTCTAACTTCTGCCTATAATCTGAGACCTGCTTTCTAGTTCAGGAAGATGTCTTTCCTTTCGGAGAAACCACATGAAAATGAGCTCAGCACTAAGCCCAAGCTGTTTGTATTGAAACAGACCTTTTCTGGAGTGTGCTTGTCTAACCATTCAGCAATGTCAAAACTCTGCCAATTGCATCTGTTGCAAAACTCCCGAAGACTTCAGTGTAGGCAAAACTATTGACTGCCAAGAAACACACTTGAAGAAGTTGTAAGACTGGCTTCTTTTTGCATAATAATGTGTGCTCTAGCATCCCCAAAATTAATAGAAGTAGTTTTGCATGTGTGTCTGTGTTAATACTTCCCTGTAATGTGCTCTCTAATGCTGAAGTCAAACAAAATATACCTCATAGGCAGTGTGGGCCTTCAAGGAGGCCAGTGACAGCCTCCTTAGGACTTCCAGAAAGCCAACTCCAAACTGAAGGATGTCGCTAAAGGAACAGAAAGCTGTTCAAGAAATTGAAGCTCAAGGGTCAGGCACTTCAACCAGGTGAACAGGCAGAATGCTTTCTTGTCCACCATTAAAAGAGTATAAACTGCCTTCCTATGCACGAAAGAGCACTACAAGCCATGATACAGCAGATTAACCTTAAATAACCACTGGCATCAACAACTAGAACAGTGCACTACAGGAGAGAAACAGTGACCCTGCAACCAAGCACCCACAGGAACAACTGCCAGAGTGTGCTTCAGAACAGAGAAACAGTGACCTTGCAACAAAGAACCCACAGAACAACTGCCAGAGTGTGCTTCAGAACAGAGAAACAGTGACCTTGCAACAAAGAACCCACAGAACAACTGCCAGAATGTGCTTCAGAACAGAGAAACAGTGACCGGGCAGCCCAACGGCCACAGAACAACTGCTACAGTGGGCTTCAGAACAGAGAAACACTGACCCTGCAACAAAGAACCCACAGGAACACCTGCCAGAGTGTGCTTCAGAACAGAGAAAGAGTAACCCTGCAACAAAGCACCCACAGGAACAACTGCCAGAGTGTGCTTCAGAACAGAGAAAGAGTAACCCTGCAACAAAGCACCCACAGGAACAACTGCTAGAGTGTGCTTCAGAACAGAGAAACACTGACCCTGCAACAAAGAACCCACAGGAACAACTGCCAGAGTGTGCTTCAGAACAGAGAAACACTGACCCTGCAACAAAGAACCCACAGGAACAACTGCCAGAGTGTGCTTCAGAACAGAGAAAGAGTAACCCTGCAACAAAGCACCCACAGAACAACTGCTAGAGTGTGCTTCAGAACAGAGAAACACTGACCCTGCAACAAAGAACCCACAGGAACAACTGCCAGAGTGTGCTTCAGAACAGAGAAACACTGACCCTGCAACAAAGAACCCACAGGAACAACTGCCAGAGTGTGCTTCAGAACAGAGAAACACTGACCCTGCAACAAAGAACCCACAGGAACAACTGCCAGAATGTGCTTCAGAACAGAGAAACACTGACCCTGCAACAAAGAACCCACAGGAACAACTGCCAGAGTGTGCTTCAGAACAGAGAAACACTGACCCTGCAACAAAGAACCCACAGGAACAACTGCCAGAGTGTGCTTCAGAACAGAGAAAGAGTAACCCTGCAACAAAGCACCCACAGGAACAACTGCCAGAGTGTGCTTCAGAACAGAGAAAGAGTAACCCTGCAACAGAGCAACAACAGAACAACTTCCAGAGTGTGATTCAGAACAGAGGAACAGTAACCCTGCAACCAACCACCCACAGAACAACTGCAAGTGTGCGCTTCACAAGAGATGAACAGTGACCCTGCATCCAAGCAACCACAGAAAAACTTCCATAATGTGCTTCAGAACAGACAGTGACCCTGCAACCGAACTGCCACAGGAACAACTCCCAGAGTGTACTTCAGAACAGAGTAACAGTGACTCTGCAACCAAGCACCCAAAGGAACAACTGCCAGAGTGTGCTTCAGAACAGAGAAACACTGACCCTGCAACCAAGCACCCTCAGTACAACTGCCAGAGTTTGCTTCACAACAGACAAACAGTGACTCTGCAACCTAGCACCCACAGACCAACTACAAGAGTGGGCTTCAGAAAAGATGAACGGTGATGCTGCAACCAAACTCCCAAAGGAAAAACTACCAGAGTGTGATTCACAACAGAGAAACAGTGACCCTGCAACCAAGCAGCCACAGAACAACTGACAGAGTGTGCTTCTGAACAGAGAAACACTGACCCTGCAAGAAAACTACCACAGGAACAACTGCCAGAGTGTGCATCAGAACAGAGAAACAGTGACCCTGCAACCAAGCAACCACAGAACAACTTCCAGAGTGTGCTTCAGAGCAAACAGTGACCCTGAAACCAAACTGCCAGAGGAACAACTGCCAGAGTGTGCTTCAGAACAGAGAAACAGTGACCCTGTAACCAAACTGCCAGAGGAACAACTGCCAGAGTGTGCTTCAGAACAGTGAAACAGTGACCCTGCAACAAAACTGCCACATGAACAACTGCAAGAGTTTGCTTCAGAAAAGATGAACAGTGACCCTGCAAACAAACTGCCACATGAACAACTGCCAGGGTGTGCTTCAGAACAGGAAACAGTGACCCTGCAACCAAGCACCCACAGAACAACTGCCAGAGTGTGCTTCAGAACAGAGCAACAGTGACCCTGCAACCAAGCACCCACAGAACAACTGCAAGTGTGTGCTTCACAAAAGATGAACAGTGACCCTGCAATCCAAGCACACATGGAACAACTCCAGAGTGTGCTTCAGAACAGACAAACAGTGACACTGCAAACAAACTGCCATAGAACGACTGCCAGAGTGTGATTCACAACAGAGAAACAGTGACTCTGCAACCAAGCACCCACAGGAACAATTGACAGAGTGTGCTTGAGAACACTGAAATACTGACCCTGCAACCAAACTCCCAAAGGAAAAACTGCCAGAGTGTGATTCACAACAGAGAAACAGTGACCCTGCAACCAAGCAGCCAGAGGAACAACTGCCAGAGTGTGCTTCAAAACAGAGAAACAGTGACTGTGCAACCAAGCAGCCACAGGAACAGCTGCCAGTGTGCTTCAGAACAGAGAAACACTGACCCTGCAAGAAAACTACCACAGGAACAACTCCCAGAGTGTGCTTCAGAACAGAGAAACAGTGACCCTGCAACCAAGCAGCCAGAGGAACAACTGCCAGAGTGTGCTTCAAAACAGAGAAACAGTGACCCTGCAACCAAATTTCCACAGGAACAACTGCAAGAGTATGCTTCAGAACAGAAAAACAGTGACCCTGCAACCAAACTGCCAGAGCAACAACTGCCAGGGTGTGCTTCAGAACAGGAAACAGTGACCCTGCAACCAAGCACCCACAGAACAACTGCCAGAGTGTGCTTCAGAACAGAGAAACAGTGACCCTGCAACCAAGCAGCCACAGGAACAACTGCCAGAGTGTGCTTCAGAACAGAGAAACAGTGACCCTGCAACCAAACTGCCAGAGGAACAACTGCCAGAGTGTGCTTCAAAACAGAGAAACAGTGACCCTGCAACCAAATTTCCACAGGAACAACTGCAAGAGTATGCTTCAGAACAGAAAAACAGTGACCCTGCAACCAAACTGCCAGAGGAACAAGTGCCAGAGTGTGCTTCAGAACAGAGAAACAGTGACCCTGTAACCAAACTGCCAGAGGAACAACTGCCAGAGTGTGCTTCAGAACAGAGAAACCGTGACCCTGCAACAAAACTGCCACATGAACAACTGCCAGAGTGTGCTTCAGAAAAGATGAACAGTGACCCTGCAAGCAAACTGCCAGAGGAACGACTGCCAGGGTGTGCTTCAGAACAGAGAAACTGTGACCCTGCAACCAATCACCCATAGAACAACTGCAAGTGTGTGCTTCACAAAAGATGAACAGTGCCCCTGCAATCCAAGCACACATGGAACAACTCCAGAGTGTGCTTCAAAACAGAGAAACAGTGACCCTGCAACCAAGCGCCCACAGAACAACTGACAGAGTGTGCTTGAGAACACTGAAACACTGACCCTGCAACCAAACTACCACAGGAACAACTTCCAAATTGTGCTTCAGAACAGAGAAACAGGGACCCTGCAAACAAAGTGCCACAGAACAACTGCCAGAGTGTGCTTCAAAACAGAGAAACAGTGACCCTGCAACCAAATTTCCACAGGAACAACTGCAAGAGTATGCTTCAGAACAGAAAAACAGTGACCCTGCAACCAAACTGCCACAGGAACAACTGCCAGAGTGTTCTTCAGAACAGAGAAACAGTGACCCTGCAACCAAGCACCCACAGGAACAACTGCCAGAGTGTGCATCAGAACAGAGAAACAGTGACCCTGCAACCAAGCAACCACAGAACAACTTCCAGAGTGTGCTTCAGAGCAAACAGTGACCCTGAAACCAAACTGCCAGAGGAACAACTGCAAGAGTGTGCTTCAGAACAGAGAAACAGTGACCCTGTAACCAAACTGCCAGAGGAACAACTGCCAGAGTGTGCTTCAGAACAGTGAAACAGTGACCCTGCAACAAAACTGCCACATGAACAACTGCAAGAGTTTGCTTCAGAAAAGATGAACAGTGACCCTGCAAACAAACTGCCACATGAACAACTGCCAGGGTGTGCTTCAGAACAGGAAACAGTGACCCTGCAACCAAGCACCCACAGAACAACTGCCAGAGTGTGCTTCAGAACAGAGCAACAGTGACCCTGCAACCAAGCACCCACAGAACAACTGCAAGTGTGTGCTTCACAAAAGATGAACAGTGACCCTGCAATCCAAGCACACATGGAACAACTCCAGAGTGTGCTTCAGAACAGACAAACAGTGACACTGCAAACAAACTGCCATAGAACGACTGCCAGAGTGTGATTCACAACAGAGAAACAGTGACTCTGCAACCAAGCACCCACAGGAACAATTGACAGAGTGTGCTTGAGAACACTGAAATACTGACCCTGCAACCAAACTCCCAAAGGAAAAACTGCCAGAGTGTGATTCACAACAGAGAAACAGTGACCCTGCAACCAAGCAGCCAGAGGAACAACTGCCAGAGTGTGCTTCAAAACAGAGAAACAGTGACTGTGCAACCAAGCAGCCACAGGAACAGCTGCCAGTGTGCTTCAGAACAGAGAAACACTGACCCTGCAAGAAAACTACCACAGGAACAACTCCCAGAGTGTGCTTCAGAACAGAGAAACAGTGACCCTGCAACCAAGCAGCCAGAGGAACAACTGCCAGAGTGTGCTTCAAAACAGAGAAACAGTGACCCTGCAACCAAATTTCCACAGGAACAACTGCAAGAGTATGCTTCAGAACAGAAAAACAGTGACCCTGCAACCAAACTGCCAGAGCAACAAGTGCCAGGGTGTGCTTCAGAACAGGAAACAGTGACCCTGCAACCAAGCACCCACAGAACAACTGCCAGAGTGTGCTTCAGAACAGAGAAACAGTGACCCTGCAACCAAGCAGCCACAGGAACAACTGCCAGAGTGTGCTTCTGAAGAGACAAACAGTGACCCTGCAACCAAGCAGCCACAGGAACAACTGCCAGAGTGTGCTTCAGAACAGAGAAACAGTGACCCTGCAACCAAACTGCCAGAGGAACAACTGCCAGAGTGTGCTTCAAAACAGAGAAACAGTGACCCTGCAACCAAATTTCCACAGGAACAACTGCAAGAGTATGCTTCAGAACAGAAAAACAGTGACCCTGCAACCAAACTGCCAGAGGAACAAGTGCCAGAGTGTGCTTCAGAACAGAGAAACAGTGACCCTGTAACCAAACTGCCAGAGGAACAACTGCCAGAGTGTGCTTCAGAACAGAGAAACCGTGACCCTGCAACAAAACTGCCACATGAACAACTGCCAGAGTGTGCTTCAGAAAAGATGAACAGTGACCCTGCAAGCAAACTGCCAGAGGAACGACTGCCAGGGTGTGCTTCAGAACAGAGAAACTGTGACCCTGCAACCAATCACCCATAGAACAACTGCAAGTGTGTGCTTCACAAAAGATGAACAGTGCCCCTGCAATCCAAGCACACATGGAACAACTCCAGAGTGTGCTTCAAAACAGAGAAACAGTGACCCTGCAACCAAGCGCCCACAGAACAACTGACAGAGTGTGCTTGAGAACACTGAAACACTGACCCTGCAACCAAACTACCACAGGAACAACTTCCAAATTGTGCTTCAGAACAGAGAAACAGGGACCCTGCAAACAAAGTGCCACAGAACAACTGCCAGAGTGTGCTTCAAAACAGAGAAACAGTGACCCTGCAACCAAATTTCCACAGGAACAACTGCAAGAGTATGCTTCAGAACAGAAAAACAGTGACCCTGCAACCAAACTGCCACAGGAACAACTGCCAGAGTGTTCTTCAGAACAGAGAAACAGTGACCCTGCAACCAAGCACCCACAGGAACAACTGCCAGAGTGTGCTTCAGAACAGAGAAACAGGGACCCTGCAAACAAAGTGCCACAGAACAACTGCCAGAGTGTGCTTCAAAACAGAGAAACAGTGACCCTGCAACCAAATTTCCACAGGAACAACTGCAAGAGTATGCTTCAGAACAGAAAAACAGTGACCCTGCAACCAAACTGCCACAGGAACAACTGCCAGAGTGTGCTTCAGAACAGAGAAACAGTGACCCTGCAACCAAGCAGCCACAGGAACAACTGCCAGAGTGTGCATCAGAACAGACAAACAGTGTCCCTGCAACCAAACTGCCAGAGGAACAAGTGCCAGAGTGTGCTTCAGAACAGAGAAACAGTGACCCTGCAACCAAGCACCCACAGAACAACTGCCAGAGGGTGCTTCAGAACAGAGAAACACTGACCCTGCAACCAAGCAGCCACAGGAACAACTGCCAGTGTGTGCTTCAGAACAGAGAAACAGTGACTGCAACCAAGCTCCCACAGCCAGCGGAGCTGGGAGCTGATGGATCCCAGCCATCAGGTCATCCATAGCAACTGCATCTCTCCACAACCTCCTTACAATACAAGCAGTATCACTCACACCCCACATCCATCCCTCCCCTACAATCAAGTAAAACAAAAACAAAGAAAAAGTAAAATCTTATTTACAGCGAGGCAGTAAATACCTGAGAAAGAAAGGGCAATATCTCTGCTTTAGAGACAGGAATATATAAACCTCTTCATTATACTGCTGCAGATGCTAGCTCATGGACAGAGAAGTCTCAGAGTTTTTTCCAAGTGTATTTTTGATTCATACACAGGCAGCACGCACACATACACTCACAAGAGTGTTTGGCAGCTGTTTCGAACAGATGGAGTCCTATAGATCTTCAGGGGAAGAGCCTGTGGAAACATAGACAACATGCATATTAACATCCCTAAAATACTCTATGAAAGAAATAAACTACTAAGAACTCTTACCCACATGTCCAAACTGAGCCACAGCTCCCAGATAAGAAAAGGAGAAATGGAGAAAAAACAGAATATAGGAGCCTGAGACGTGACCTCATTGCTGTTGATAAAGATGTGCAGGGGGAGTGCCCAGGGGCTGGAGCCAGGCTCTGCTGGGTGGTGCCCAGTGCCAGCACAAGGGGCAGTGGTGGAAGTTGAGGCATAGGAAGTTCCATGGAAACAGGAGGAAAATGTTTTCCCTGTGAGGGTGACAGAACACTGGAACAGGCTGCCCAGGGGGGTTGTGGAGTTTCTCTCTCTGGAGATATTCAGGACCTGCTTGGCTGTGTTCCTGTGTGACCTGCTCTAGGTGCTCCTGCTCTGGCAGGGGGCTTGGACTGGATGAGCTTTGGAGGTCCCTTCCAGCCCCTAGCATTCTGTGATAAGGCACCAACACTCTTGGGTCAGACACAGAGCAATGTGATCATCAGGTGGGATCAGCTGCATAACCAAAACTGTCAATGGTACTGCAGCCTCTGAGCTATGACCACATCATAAAACCCCTATTTAAAAATCCATGATGAAAGAAATTTTTGTATAGAATGGGAAAGTTCTCATACACTCATTTTTTTACCTTATCCATAAGGAAAAAAAAAACCAAACCCCCCAAAAAAACCAAAAAAGCAATCCAGTACTTCTGAGAAGGATTGCTCCTCAGGCAAAGAGAAGTCATACTGGGAGACACTGGCACTGCTGACTTTTACTACCCATTTAATTCTCTCTCTTCAGTCTCAGAAATTCTATCTCAGAGCTTATTTTGTTTTCAGCTACATCTCTGTGAATGCAAAATAAAGTTCAAGGGAACCTCCAACACAAATTCTGTTATCTGCACAGCAATACACATTTGCATAACAAAGTGTCTATCTCCCTGCAATCCTAGTTAAGACAGAATTTTTTTTCCTTGGGAGATGGTTCAGAAATTTATTCTGTCAAAATGGAATCACAGTTGAGTTCCTTTTTTCAGGTTTAGCAGTTGCATGTAAACAGGTTTCAGAGGGATTGCCTAATAGAGCAGGAGCATCATGGAAAGACAATTCAGCTTAGAGAGATTGAGCACAGCTTCTAGCAGAGGAACTAATGGGGAGGTAAACGTCTTCAACCTGTCAGCAAATGCACCTTAGAGGATTCTGAAGGGTTCTAAAAGGTTTTAAAGATTAGATATCATAAGTTAGGTACCATAAATTGTCCTGCTCTAAATTACAAAAGTGCTATTCATTTGAGTCTATTTGTGTCTGCTTTATGTTAACCTCTCTTCCAGATTTCTCTGAAAAAAAAAAGAATCCCTGCTCGAGGTACATAAGTCAAAAACAATTCTTTTTTTGTTTGTGTTGTGCTTATCTCACTCCACTCTTCACATTTGTTTCAAGTAAGCCAATCAAATATTTAATGCTGTGGCTCATTTCCACCACTTAGTAGTTTTGTGATTACTCTTTATACCTCTAGAACTTACCATGGAATTACAGAACTGTTTTGGTTTGGAAAAGACCTCTAAGACCATCAAGTCCAGTATCACCCTACCACCACCATGTCCATCAAACCCTGTCTCAGATGCCATGTCTACATGGTTTATGAACACCTCCAGGGCCAGTGACTCCACCACCTCCTTGGACAGCCTGTTCCAATGCCTGACCACTCTTTCCACAAAGAAATTTTTCCACCTATCCAATCTCAGCTTCCCGTAGTGCAATTTTCCTCTCATGCTATCACTTGATATTAGGACTAGAAATCTGAAGTTTCACCTAACAATTAGGGACATCCAGAGTCTCCACATGGAATTGACAAGCATAGGAGAGGGCTGACAGAAGGAGATTTATTTCCTCTGGAGCCCCAGGTGAAGGTTGAGCAGAATGCTGCCATACCTTCTGCAGCACTATGTGGATACATGTGGGCAACAGATTCATGTGCAGAGGGCATTTCAGGTGTGACCATCTTTCTTCATACTCTTTCCTCTGGGCTGGGCATAAAGAGTTCATTTCTCTGTCTGCCTGCACAAAGTTCTGGCATGACCTTGAAAGAGGTCCCTTCCACCCACACTTCCTTGGATTCATGGATTCAGGAGAGGCAAACTATTTTTTTCTTCCTCATCTGTCTTTTATGGCTACATCTCCAAAAGCATGTAAGCATGAACTCTCCATGTATATTTCAGTGAAAAGTAAATGTCCACCAAGAAACTTAGCAGCCTCAGTCAGGGTTTGCTGTGTTTCTGATGGCAATGCAGAGAGCGCCAACAGTCCTCTCATTAACCCTGCACATGTACCATATGGCCTGATGCTCATGGAACCAATAAAAGACCTTCTTAACTCACTCTGCTGCACTTTCTTCACCCAGGACACCCTCTTTCTGGATCCAGGGCAGTGTATTTATGCAGTGCTTATGTTAGGAAGAAGTTCTTGCCCATGAGAGTGGTGAGACACTGGCACAGGTTGCCCAGGGAGGTGGTGGAAGTCTCATCCCTGGACGTTTTTGCAGCCAGGCTGGATGTGGCTGTGAGCAACCTTGATGTAGAGTGAGGTGTCCCTGGCCATGGCAGGGGGGTTGGAACTGGCTGATCCTTGAGGTCCCTTCCAGCCCTGACAATTCTGTGATTCTATGATCTTGACCAGAGATAGTATGCAACAAAGAAAATACACTAACAATAAATATTTTTTAAAGCTAAACCCTATCCCTAAGTTCACAGGTTTATGAAAACAAAGAGCAGATGTAAGAAAGTTATGAGCCTAGCAGAAAGTAAAATGAATGCACATTTACTCTTAGAAGAGCTCTTTTAACCTGCTGACAGAAAGCAGCACAATTTCTGTGTACTGGGTACAGTGAAGTGGTTGTGAGGAGCATTGCTTGTTCCTTCCAGGGGCAAAAACTTTGGCACACTTTGGCCCTGCTGGCCCTCCCTCACTCTGTCCAAACCAGCTGCCTAGCTCATTGTTTGGGAGGAGCAGGATGCATTGCTCCCGGCAGTGCAGGTCTGCTCCACAGCTCCAACACAGAGCCCACTTGACTAACAGAGGCTACACACTTAAGTCTCTAAAGAAAAGAGGCACAATTTATTTACATACTTACTTATTTATTTATTCTTCCCATGTGATCTCCTTGAACCCTGTGGCTTTCTCTCTGGGTAAGAACCATGCAGGTGCTGTGCCTCAGACAAAAACTCCAGACAGTTCTTTTGTCTTCTCAGCCTCCCAGGGTGGGGTGTGAATGTATTAAAGCATGCATGTGCAGTATATTTAAAACCAAATTTCAAAACCCAATTTAGCCATCCGCCTCTCTCCTAATAAAGCACAAACACTTAAAAGAAAGGAAATGAATAGATGCCATCAGCACCCCTCCACTGCTACCTCAGAAATTAATGCATATGTCTCATCAGGTGTAATTAAACTGTAGTTCATTACAATGCAGTGACCTTAGCACTGCCCCAGAGCAAGGCAGGTATTATTAGATGGGTTTGTTATCTTGATTTCAGCAGCAGAATATTTGCTTTAAAGGAAAACTCCTACACAGACAACACCAGCAGCTAATTCTGTATTGACAGCAAAATTCTATGCTACAAGACTTTGGATGCATTAGGAAGCTGTGTATATCCTGAAGCAAGGGCAGTAGGATGGTTCCAGTTCACCCAGGATTTATGGGGGGATTCTGCCTCCTGGCTTTAATTGCCTGATAGAGATGCTACAATCAATACTTGAAATGCCCTTGCCTGGTCCTATCAAGATGACTACGATTACCTAAATGATCTCCCTATTGTGCCTACTCTCAGAATATTGTCTACAGAAATAAATTGAAAGAGTAGGAAGCCTTGCAAAGCCAAGCAAGAGCAGCAGCATCTATTGTGCCTTGCAATCAAACTCTTTCTGGCCAAGCCCTCAGGAGAGCTGCCCCAGCAGGTCTGCTGAAGAGATGACCCTTCTCTGACCTTGGTAGCTCTAAGCGCAGGCAGGCAGTCCTGGCCACAGGCAGGCCACCAAAACCCTCTGCCCACAGGACATCTGGGGGGCTTCACTGCAACCTCTCACTCTTCCTCCACCTTCAGCAGAAAAGCTGAAATCAGGTTCATAACTGTAAAATGTTCTCTTGTGTGCAAACAATTACTGCAGGGCCTAACTCAGGACATTTATGTTAGACCTCTGAGACATTTCCCGAAGTGCTGGGCACCTCTGCAGGGTAATAACTGAGTGATGCTTCCAGGGCTCAAACATGCATTTTGACAAACACTCTATTGTAATTACATTTGATGTTTTCTCTTTCCTAAGGATTCTGCTGTGTTTACTGCACAGCTGCTGGTACCCATGCAATATTCCACAGACTGAGTTCACTTTGCTGAGCAGCTGAACCTTGTTTTGCATTAAACTGTGTTTGGTGAGAGCCATACAGGAGCACTGAAGCCAGCTGAGAGAGCTGCATCTTAACAAAATCTGGGAAGGCTGTGCCTCTTTGTGTGCATGGAAAACCAGGTCAAACTTGTTTGTTTAGTCTTTAGGCAGCACCAATTTTAGATTATTATGAACTATTCTTTTATTTGCTTGGGATTTCAAAATGTGTGTGACAGATGCTGGCTTCACTGCTTTGCCTTGTAACAATGAGGAGACTTTAACTGCTGTGTTTGTTTCTGTAGCTGACATTTTAGGAGGCAGGAAGTTTCCCTTTATTTGTTATTTTATATAGATAAATAAAATAAAACTTGCCATGTATCTTTGCTTCTTTATTCTTTCCATTTGGTTTTTAGGCAGATGAAATAGAAGTTTACATATGTTATTGTTTATCAGTTTCAGAAATAGTATCTGTGATCTGGCTGCACTTGAAGTCTCTCTAATGATATGAAAGCCCTCCAGTCCTAGCTGCTGTAGAAATGTGCTAAAATACACTCCCCACTCTCAGGGGAATCCTACAGCCTAAGCAGGGAGGGAGGATAAGGAAAGGTTAGGCAGAGATACTTCATACTTCTTAGATAGTGTTGTCTCATTTCAACAGAGTGCTCCCTATCTGTGTAGGACAGAATGTAGTTCAAATGCCTTGCTCTTTACACTCCTCTTTGCCTGCCAGGTTTCATTTTCATACCAAGATATCTACAGCAGAATGTGATAGGAGGAGGGGAACATGTGTGGGAGTTACTAATGCTCCTGCATGCATGCAAGGAAAGTATTAGGGGAGCCAGAGGGAAGAAGGAGGAAGGAAAAGACAGAGAGAGGAGCAGAGATACAAGAAGAACAAGGAGGGCACAGGGATGCAGTCCTATTTGGTCAGCAAATGCACATAGGTTCACAGCAACATGGAAAATTTTCTAGGCACAGCCTTAAACTACCACAATAACATAAGGAAGACATCTCCCCGGAGGTACCAAAAATGTTGCTAACACTGTGCAGAGTGTCACTCTGTGGTGGGCTGACCGTGGCTAGACATTAAGTGCCCACCAAAGATGTTCTATTACTCTCCCTCCTCAGCTGGGCAGGAGAGAGAAAACATAAAGAAATGGTTATGGGTTGAGATAAGGACACAGAATTCATGCACCAATTGCTATCATGGGCAAAACAGACTTGACTTGGGGAAATCAGTTTAATTTATCACCAATCAAAACCAGAGTAGGAGAATGGGAAATAAAAGCAGAATATTAAAGCAACTTCTCTCCACCTCTCCTTTTCTCTTAGGCTCAAATTCTCTCCCTATTTGTCCTTCCAAGCAAGCACTGCAGTGGGACAGAGGATGGGAGTTGCACCAGTGTCTCTGCCACTCCTTCCTCCTCAGGAGGAGGGCTCCTCACAATCTTTTTCTGCTCCATTGTGGGGGTCCTCCCACAGGAAACACTTCTCCATGATCTGCAGGGAAATCTCTGCTCCCTCACCTCCTCCTTCACTGACCTGGGATTCTGCAGAATTTTCTCTCAGGTATTGCCATTCCTCTCTCCAACTGCAGTTGTGCAGCTCTTTCCTCCTTCTGGAAGATGTTCTCACAGAGGTGCTGTCACCACCACCGATTGGCTCAGCCTTGGCCAGCAGCAGGTCCTGGAGCTGGCTGGCACAGGCTCTGCTGGGTACACAGGGATCTCAGAGCAGCTTCTCACAGAAGCCACCCCTGTTGCCCACCTGCTCCCAAAACCTTGCCATGCAAACCCAATGCCTTCACTTCACTTCCACCTCATTTCTTCACCCCTACCCAGTTTGTGAGAGAGTTGGCTTTTGCTTCTGAATGTGAACCACTGAAGCTTATCCTGTCCACATGGAGAAACCCACACCAGAAAGGCTGTAGGCAGGCTGGTTTCTGTCTTCCTACTAATCTGACTGTTACCCTTGACAAAAACTTGGAATTTATTCTCATACATTCACAAGACTATGACCAAACCACTGTGCTTAAATCAAATTACAGTTGTCTGTCTTTGATCTTGGGTCAATAAATTCCTTGCACCATGCCTAATATTTAGCTGGAGTATAAATCTCATTACAATCAAGCACGTGCTGAAGGCCCTCAAATAGGCTCTCCTGGCAACAGACAGCTGTAACTAGTTAGAAACATTTAACCATCCATAACTATCTTTCTGCACTGTGCTCCTGCTTCTAGTGCTGCATTATCAATCTTCATTCCTGTCTCTTTGTACCTGGGCAGAAATTGCTTTGGTTCTTGAAAATCTAACCCATTGAAATTTATTCCTAGTCCTTTCCTTTCCTCCTTTCTGCGCATGCAGAAACCTTTCCATTCTGTCAGTAAGCCTCATTGAAAGGCAAACCAAACACACATCCTCTGTGTGTCACAGTGACTTTGAGCCCTCTTTCCTTTGTCTTTTGTAACTTTGTACCCTAGAAATTCCATGTGGCCCCTGTGGAAAAAGGGGACAGAAGATGTTGTTCACCTTTTCATTTTCAGGTTATTCAGCAAGATATTCTATGGATCCTATTAATGGCTTCAACCTCCAAAGCACAACCTTTCAAAACATGGCAAGCTTTTGATAACATTTGGCTGCAATAGATTTTTTATCTCTTTTTTCCCCCCTATTGTAATAGGACATATTAAACCCCCTCTGGTAATATTTTCTCCTCTATGGATTTTTTTTTTCTATAAGGCTTCAAACTCTGATTTGTTTCCAGTTCCTTTATTTATTTATTTATTTATTTATAGGTTCTCTAAAAAATGCCTAAAGAAACTGTGTTCCATACTAACAATAACAACTCAGGTTTGCGTCAGTCTTTGGGAACTGTCTGAAAGCTATGTAAGCTAAAGCTACTGATGAATTTTTAACTACCTCTCCTATTTAAATCCATCCCTCCTAGTCTATCACTATCAATTCCCTCCTAATCTATCACTATCACTTCCCTCCTAGTCTATCACTGGAGCAGGCTGCCCAGAGAGGTTGTGGAGTCTCCTTCTCTGGAGACTTTCCAACCCCACCTGGATGCATTCCTGTGTGGACTCCCCTGGATGATGCTGCTTTGGCAGGGGGGTTGGACTGGATGATCTCTGGAGATCCCTTCCAACCTCTAATGTTATTCAGTAATTCTGTATCCACACCTGAATTCATGTTAATGTCACTTTAGAATCTGAGGGCAGACACTGGTAACCACAGGATGCCTTGTGCTGAGCTCTCCAGGGTGACTGATGAGCCAGATTTTTATGACAAACAGGGTGCAGAAGCTGGAGCCTAAGACTGGATATGAACCACCAGATCTGCACCACTCATTTGGTTGCCAGCCAGAGGAAAGTTTCCCTTCTTTGACATCTAGGAGCTTGCACCTCGGTACATAATGCACACATGGTGAGATGGCATGATGGAGATACAAGCTGTTGGTGTTAGTGCACGTGTGATAAGACAATTCACACCCCTGTATAAGCAAAAAGGAAGCATGCAATCCAAATGCAAGCCTCTGCATAGGCTTTTTGATTGATTTATTTTTTTTAAATCACTTAGGCTTAAGTTCTGGAAAGTATTTAGCACCCTAATTTTCAATTAAAATCATCAAAACTGCCTTGTGAAATGAATGGCTGTTACATGCACAAATACTAGTTCATTCTGGGACTTTGATATGTGGGCAGCCTGGTCCCTGGCCTTCAGAGAGGTCAGTGAAACTAATGGAAACATTAACATCAACCATTCTGAGTCAGAGCTGAAATGGAGAACCTCAGATCTCCTGGTTGCATGGTATTAAGGAAAACCAAATCCCTTTCATCTAAATATAGCTCCTCTCCCTCCACCATCTTCATACATAAAATTCAGAAGCTTAACTCCACAACTGGTATCAGTGAGATGCTTTTCCCAAGCCACTTTCAGAAAAAGCCATCAGAAATTGTTGCTAAATGTCATTTTCAGTATCAGCACTGCAGCTTCTGTCCACTGCAGATTAAAGGTCTCTTTCAAGCACCACTTTGAATTAAGTAAATCACAGTAGCACTCCAGCTACCCCATAATCTCTACTGGAACACTTTCCTGGCATATTTAGACTACAAACATATTTCTATCAGCAGCACAGAAGTCAGGAGACTGAAACCTTTTTGCTACAAGGCTCCAGAGGAGAATGAAAGCTTTTAATTTTTAGCAGTCTCTTTATGGACTACAGTATGACAGTGGCAGGGACTTTCTCTTTCTTGGGGTAGGCAAATCCAAGCTGGTGACAAAGCAAACTTTGATTCTTTGTGTTATACATTTCTTATTACTCAGCTTTATGCAAAAACCTCTTCTCTGTGGAAAATGATGTTAAAAATGGCTGAAATAATAATCACAGAATCACAGAAACATTCAGGTTGGCAAAGACCCTCAGGATCACCAAGGCCAACCCACAACCCTACTCTACAAGGCTCACCCCTAAACCACAGCCCCAAGCACCACAGCCAAACCACCTTCAAACACAGCTAGGCTTGGGGACTCCACCACCTCCCTGCCCACCACATTCCTGTCCCTCACCACTCCTGCCCTCAAAAAAGGTTTCCTAATGTCCAGTCTAAACCTACCCAGTGGCAGCTTGAGGCCATTCCCTCTTCTTCTAGCACTAATGACCTGGGAGAAGAGACCAGCACCAACCTCTCCACAACCTCCTTTCAGGTAGCTGTAGAGAGCCAGGAGGTCTCCCCTCAGCCTCCTCTCTTTCACACTAACCATCCCCAGCTCCTTCAGTCTCTCTTCATCACATTTCTTCTCCAGGCCCTTCACAGCTTCCTTGCCCTCCTGTGCCCTGGCTCCAGCACCTCCACATCTCTCTTGGATTGAGGTGCCCAGAACTGGACACAACACTCCAGGTGTGGGCTGAGCAGAGCTGAGTCCCAGGGGACAATCCCCTCCCTGCTCCTGCTGGACACAATAAACTACGCCTGCTGGTTACAATTAACACCATTGCAGTATTTCAGCTGATATATTAATGAAGATAATTAGCTGTATGTATTCAATGTCAGGAAGCAAGAAGGGTTGTAGCTGAACATGGCAGATCTCATTGCTGGCATCCATTGGGGATCTTTTCATTCACAGCCCTGTAAAAGCAACACCTATTGTTTCCCTGGCACCTTCATTGCACGGGGCTTGGGGATGCAAATGCTCCCTTTGCAGCACAAAGCAGGCAGCGCTGTGAGGACACACACATGAACACAAAAGATCAAGTGCCACGGGCAGGATGCTTGCCCCACCTCCCGGCATCGCCCTTCTGCTTCTCAATCGTGAATGCAGGCGGGGAAGCAACTTACGAAGGATTCCTGCCTTTGGCAGCCTAAGTCACCCTTTGCAGGAGACTCACTTGCACTGTGGGGCAGTTCACTACAGCTATTTTAAACCATTTAAGCCCATAACCTAAGAGGCATTTAAGCCCCTGCTTTCCATTGCAATAAATTTAACCAGGGCACCTCGGTCAGGCTGCCAGTGTCCAGCAAGTCTGTCAGAGGCCACTAGGCACCTGGGGCATGGTTCAACCTAACTGCAGGTATCTCCAGTGCAAATATCTATGGCTGAGCTGGGCACGCAGATTGTGATCACAGCAGGTGGATAAAAATAAGAACAAACTGTGTGAAGATGACAGTGGGATTCTTACAGGGGCCTACAAGAAGGCTAGGGAAGGACTTTTTAGCGTGTCAGGGAGTGATAGAACTGGGGGGAATGGAGCAAAACTAGAAATGGGGAGATTCAGATTGGATGTTAGGAAGAAATTCTTCCCCATGAGGGTGGTGAGACACTGGCACAGGTTGCCCAGGGAGGTGGTGGAAGCCTCATCCCTGGAGGTTTTTGCAGCCAGGCTGGATGTGGCTGTGAGCAACCTGATGTAGTGTGAGGTGTCCCTGCCCATGGCAGGGGGGTTGGAACTGGATGATCCTTGAGGTCCCTCCCAACCCTGACAATTCTATGATTCTATGTAGATGTTTGTCCTACAGCAAGGTGCAGGCACCTACAGCAGTGATGCTAACAGTCAACAGAGCTGCAGCCATACCCCTAGTCTGAATAAAGCTGACACAGAATTTGCCTTCCACTTAACCAGGGCTCTGCAAGGCACCTGAATACAGTCAAGGAACTGTTCCTCAAACCCTGTTATATTCCCAGTGGAACAGCTAATCATTTTCCATGGAAGCTGGGTCAGCCTCTGACAGTAGCTCACACAGAGTAGATTTAAGTATCAATCACTCTGCATGGTTATGACCAAAGAAAGCCTGGTCAGAAAGCCTGCTCAGTCATACTACCACACAGTGTGGGGGGAAACTCAACTGCTTTTGTTTCTCAGGCTGCTCTAAAGATTTAGCAAAGTAAAGCTTGATTTGATCTTACTTCTGCTTCTAGACAGGAGCGACTTTATGGCCACCTCTCAGCATTCTCATTAATGCAGGGCAGACTTTCCATGTATTACTTGTCTTCCACATCAATTTTTCATTTGCAGTTTATTCACAGAACTTTTTACCTGTGCCCTTGAAGAGTTATCTCCTTCAAATGGCTGAACTGATTGCATTACACAAAGCACATCAGTAAAATATTTTTGAGGAACGAAACATTTTACTCTTTTTTTTTTTTAAATATTCCTGACATTCATTCTGCCAACCTAGGAATGGAGAATGGCAGTAACAGGATTATGGCACTGAGTATTCCTATAAAAAATCCTCCACTATAAAACATGATGAGCTTGGCTAATTGTGGACAAAATCAGGGTAGAAATAAAATTCCCGTTTTTAACCAGAAGTTAATTACCTAATGCCTGTGCTGAGTATATTATATGCTCTCTGAAATTCCAATCCTTTATGAAGAATTCTCTGTCTTTCTCAAGAATGTGAAGTGCCTTGATCAGGAGTTGCAGTACTGATCTACTAGTAGTTGGTGGACTCAGGATTCCTCAGCAGGTTTGCTGATGATACCAAGCTGGGAGGCTTGTCTGAGACACCTGAAGGCTGTGCAGCCATTCAGTGAGACTTGGACAGACTGAGAGTATCCTAATGAGATTCAACAAGGATGAGTGCAGAGTCCTGCACCTGGGAAGGAAGAATAAACTGCAGCAGGACAGGTTGGGAGGGGATCTGCTGGAGAGCAGCCCCAAGGAGAAGGAGCTGGGAGTGCTGGTGGACAACAAGTTCTGCATGGGACAGCAATGTGCCCTGGTGGCCAAGAAGGCCAATGGGAGCCTGGGCTGCATCAAGAAGAGTGTGTCCAGCAGATCCAGGGAGGTTCTGCTCCCCCTCTACTCTGCCCTGGTGAGACCTCACCTGGAATATTGCATCCAGTGTTGGGCTCCCCAGTTTAAGAGGGACAGGGATCTGCTGGAGAGAGTCCAAGGGAGGGCCACAAGGATGCTGAAGGGACTGGAGCCCTGCCTGGTGAGGAGAGGCTGAGAGCCCTGGGGCTGTTTAGTGTGGAGAGAAGACTGTCAATAGCTGAGGGCTGGGGGTCAGGAAGGAAGGGATAGGGACAGCCTCTGCTCACTTGTGCCCTGGGACAAGACAAGGGACAATGGATGGAAACTGCAGCACAGGAGGTTCCACCTCAACATAAGGAAGAACTTCTTGACTGTGAGGGTCCCAGAGCCCTGGCACAGGCTGCCCAGAGAGGTTGTGGAGTCTCCTTCTCTGGAGCCTTTGCACCCCTGTCTGGATGTGTTCGTGTGACCTGTGCTGGATTCTCTGGTCCTGCTCTGGCAGGGGGGTTGGACTGGAAGATCTTTGGAGGTCCCTTCCAACCCCTAACATCCTGTGATCCTGTGATTACAGGAAGTCAGGATGTCTGGCTGCTGCGGTCCTTAATTCCCTTAACGTTTTCTCATGTGGACCTTGAAACAAAGCTCAGTGAATTCAGCAGGAAACTTCTGTTTGCTGCCACAGGAGACCTCCTTGCAAAGTGCCTGTAATGTGCAAACTGACTTTTCAACATTCCTGATCACTAGGGCAGGAAAAGAGGTCGCCTTCTCCCTGTGGAAATGGGAGTTGCCTATTGGACAGAGGCCTTCCTTCAGACTGCCTAGGCATGAATTTGCCATAGGTAGCTGTCAGGATTGCTGCCTGCTGCACAGAGTAACAGAGCACTGTGTAGGATGTTCAGTGCAATGTGTGAAAACAAAATAATGTCACAGCAGAAGAAAAAATCATTTCTGGATATTATTTTGGTGTTGTGCTCTTAAATCTCCATGAGTAGGGGTGTATTGTATAAAATCATGTATGAGGATCAATTTCCTGTCACTTGAGCCCAGAAGCTATGTTACTGAAGATGTGAAGGCTGGCTTAGAAAACCAAGGAGGATTTGACCTTTAAATTGCTTTGGGCTTATTATCTTGGGGAGGAAACATATAATGTAGTTAATTATGATTGCTTTGCATTATGTCCCTCATTAACAAATAACTTGCTGAGATGCCCACCTTGCTGAGGGAAATCTCTACTCTATTTACATCTGTATTATAGTGTGGAATTATCTCATTAGGCTGTATGTGGCATTCCTCACATTGTAGTTCTCAGGTGACCTCCCCAGAGTTCTCGTTCCAGATCAATGAGAGACTGGCTACTAGCAGGCAGCTGGTTAAGAGCATGCATTTAATTATTGTGAATTACTGCAAGGAATAACAGGATCTCAGCTCAGGTCAATATGAGCTATCTAAATGGGGTCTGCTTTACCCCAGTGTAAGGTCCCCAAATAGCACATCACAGAATCACAGAATGCTAGGGGCTGGAAGGGACCTCCAAAGCTTATCCAGTCCAAGCCCCCTGCCAGAGCAGCAGCACCCAGAGCAGATCACACAGGAACACAGCCAGGCAGGTTTTGAAATCTCCAGAGAAGCCTCTTCCAGTCTTCTGTCACCCTCACAGGGAAAATATTTTCCTCCTGTTTCCATGGAACTTCCTGTGCCTCAGCTTCCACCACTGCCCCTTGTGCTGTCCTTGGGCATCACCCAGCAGAGCCTGGCTCCAGCCTCTGGGCACTCACCCTGCACATCTTTATCACCAGCAATGAGGTCACCTCTCAGGCTCCTCCTCTCCAGGCTGAAGAGCCCTCAGCTCCCTCAGGCTCTCCTCCTAAGGAAGATGTTCACTGCCTTCATCATTTTTGTGGCTCTGTGCTGGACTCTCTCAACAATGGATATTGTTCTGCTACTGACAGCAAATCAGACTACACAACACTTCAAACAACAGTCCTCTGTTTTGGGGAGCACTGTCTGCACCTTCATTTGTGCATTTGAGCCTGAGTTAAGAGCAGCAGACAACAGAGGTGCACAGGTTTATGCTTTTTATTCATCATGCAGACATAGCAGTTGCCCAAAGCAATGAGCTGGGTCAAAGGTAGCCTTGCAAGTGCTGAGAAAACAGACAGGGCTTCACCAAGTGCCTTTCTGAGGCCCCATAGGGAGCTTCCTGTGTTCTTTGAATGCAGATGGACAGTTTCAGCTTGCACACAAAGGCAGTGATTTGTGGGAGCACTCTCATTAATTTTAATGAGACTTGTTTCTGAGTAAGGTCCTATGCCATCAGTGTCAAGGGGACCATACCTGAGCCAAAGACCTTGCTGCAGCCTGCTCCACTCTATCACTCTACAGTAGATTTTCTATCTTCTATGACTTGGGTTTGGGGTTTATATATATATATATATTTGTTTTTTTAGATATAGATAAATAGATATTCTATATTTATTAATTTATTTATACATATATATATATATCAGTATTTTAGAAACTCTTCACATGCAATAGCATCACAGTCAGGACATTTACTTTCTCTGGAGGTTCAAAGACATTTGATTTCTAGCTCTTGAATCAGTTCTCAGCAGGACAGAGATAATGCTTTTGGTTTCACCTCCTTTGGCCTGCTCTTTCTTGCTCCTCCCGCCATTCATGCCACTGATGCTTTTTCTCAGGGAAATCCAGGTCTGACCCCACCTCTGAAAGGATTCCAGAGTATCTATAAAGATGTGTTGAGAAAAATAAGATTTTAATTCTTCATGAGTTTTGGGTTAGTGTTTTGTTAGGGTTTTTTTGATTGGGTGGGTGGAGTTTTTTGTTTGGTTGGAGTTTTGTTGTTGTTTTGTTGTTGTTGTTGTTGGGTTTGGGGTTTACGGTTTGTTTGTTTTTTTTCTTGGTTGGTTGGTTGGTTTGGTTTTAGTTTTGAAGATTTGTTTAAGTGACATCTAATGAGACTCTAATGAGACTTTAATTCCAAAGACTAAACAGCTCTGCTGTTGTCCAGGGGGAATACCCTGAAACTATCCATCAAAGCTAATGCAATTTACATGCTTTTCTAACATTATTCTTTACCTGCTAAGATCTAAACAAAGGAACTTGACTACAGTGGGGATGACTCCACAAAGTTCTCTGTGGCATCACACTTTATATCACAGGCAATGGCTGCCTGACCCACAGGCCCTGCCTGAGAAATTCTAAGCGTAGATCAGCATTGGATCCTCAGATGATAAACCACCAATACCTAAGTCTTGTGTGTGGCTTTTGGAAGCCATCTTTCAGCCTGAGGACTTCTACAAAATTGTGCCCCTAAGGGCAGGGAGCCAAGAGTGCTGTAATCAAGAAACTTGAAGGGACAGAGAAATTTAAGCAACAACACATCACATGTTGCCTAAAAAGATGCATTTCACTCACTGAAATATCATCTAATGTATTGCTAGTCACAGAATCACAGAATACATCTGGTTGGGAGAGACCTCCAAGCTCATCCCTCAAGTCCAACCCTCAACCCATTTTAGGGTCAATCCTAAACCGTGTCCCTTAGCACCAGCTCCACAGGCTGCTTAAACACTCCCAGGGATGGTGACTCCAGCACTGCCCTGGGCAGACCATTCCAATGTTTCAGAAACCTCTCTGGGAAGAAATATTTCCTAGCATACAGCCTGAACCTCCCCTGGTGCAGGTTGGAACCATTTCCTCTGGTCCTGTCCCCACCAAGGAGCAGAGGCTGCCCCCTCCTCATCCCAACCTCCCTGCAGGGATCTGTAGATTGCAATGAGGTCTCCTCTCAGCCTCCTCTTCTCCAGCCTGAACACCCCCAGCTCCCTCAGCCCCTCCTCGTAGCCCAGGTGCTCCAGACCCTTCTCCAGCCTTGCTGCCCTGCTCTGGACATGCTCCAGAACCTCAATGTCCTTGTAGTGAGTGGCCCAGAACTGAACCCAGTTCAGGTTGTTATTATTTAACTCTCACATGGGTCTGCTTCTTGGGTATTCTTTCCTTACTCTCTGCATGGAACATTCTCACTTCCCATACAATTACCCCCCAGATTTATTTCTACAATTTATTTCCACTACATGCAAACCAGCTCTAGTTCTAGTCTCCAAGCCATAGGTTCACAGTCTGAGCAGAATGAATGCATTCAAGGTATGAGCATGTCCCACATACCACCCCTAAGCATCTCTCCCCTGCCACCGCACACATCAGCTGTGTCACTCCAAGCTGCTCTGCTCTGAGCACAACTACAGCCCTGGTAAAACCACTCCAGAAATTACAATAACCTGGAAGTATAAGGGTCGTTATCCACAAAACACTGAGGAATTATGGCAATGTTTCCATGAACACATAACAGGGAATTAATTTTCAGTGACTTATAAAGGGCCTAAATAATTTGGGGTTTAACAGCCCTCTTACCTCTGCCTTTATGACTGCCTTCAAGGCTGCCAATGCACTGCCTTCGCAGGCAGACGTAGCAAGAATTACAATAACCCAATCTGAGCAGGTCATGAGAACAGGAATCTAATGAATCTAGGCTAATCATTACAGCTCATTTAATTACCTCTGAGATAAAGCAGGAGCTGTAATTTTTTTATAATTGATGTTGCTGACATCTTTGTACCTTTTAAGTGTATTAGTTGTAAAATCTGCCACAGTAATGTTGGAGTTGATAAAAATGTCACAAAGTAAAGCAAAGATAATGAAACAGGGGAGTCTCTAAATGTCAAACAAGTAAAAAGGATTGTTAGATAGGTACTTTACTACCTTTATGCTGCACATGAGCTCTGCAGTAAAAGCACAACTTGTGTGAGGAGGTGAACCAGGAGCTCCTGGATGAAATACTGTCAGGGATTTGTTTGGTCAGATATTCTCAGTGTAATTCTAAATTTTCACACTTGCCTTAGGCTGCTATCATGAAAGAAGATGCATTAGACTAGACACTTGATGGAGGGGAACACATTATTATATAGACATCCATGCTAAAAGATTGGATAGCTTGAGGTGCCAAGCCTGGTACACTTGTGATTACCTGGGCACTACATTCAGACAGATTGCCTGTGGAGGTTTTCTATCTGCCACACTGCAAACCTGGAAAGCAGTCCCTGTAACAACTGCAAACACTTCTGCCTCAGTAATATTCTTTTCCCATACAGAGCATTGATTACTCTTTCTCCATGGGCTGATCCCATACCTCTGCAACCAAGGAGAGTTTTACAATCAATGAGAGCTGAGCTTCACCAGCAACAGGAGCAGGTCCTCTGTGCCTTATGGACCTTGAAATTAACACAACTTCTTTATTTTTTTGGTTTTGCTCCAGCACTCTCTGTGCCAGTGCAGACTCCAGAGGTGTTTCCAGCCACCTCACTCTGCCCCTTGCCTGACCTGGCACAGCAGAGGACAGAGGAAGCTGAAGGTAAGTCCCACATGGACAGGGGAGTTTATTACACACTCTTGGTTGATTTTTGAAAGTCAGGTTTGCCTTCCTCACTAATTTAATGTCCATTCCTTCCTCACATTTGAGGCCATGCTTTTGTGGTCAGGGGCATGGCCTGTGAGTCCAAAGGACACTGGGGTTAGTGGCGCAGATCAGCTCACAGTGCAGGGAAGCCTCTGGCAGCAGGCTGAGTGCTTAGCTGGTTTTTCTCCCAGCACATGACACTGAGAATACCGAACAGCAGCAGTTTAGATAGCATCAGCCCTCCTCCTATGCCAGGCTCAGGTCTCCTCCTTGTAACAGAGCTATTCAGGTGCTGGGGGAGAAAGGGAGGTTTGTGGGAGAGATACAAGATCCAGGTCTAAGGCAGGTACCCTGCCAAAGTTGTACAGGTCTATTGGTCTGCATAACAAGGGGCTAATAATGTGTCCTTTTTCTGCCTTAATTTAGGTTAAAAATTCTGTGAAATTACCTCAGTCTGCATTAGTTTACCACCTCATGCTACTACACTTCTTGATGCTGTGGTGGGTTGAAATTACCCCCAACATAAAACTGCCAGACCAGCTCAGTTAGAAAGCAAATGAAGCTTCATTTACAAGCAAAACTACAATCTAAAATATGGAATGCAATGAATATGTACAAAATACACAATATTTACATATATTTATAATTTATAAACAGCACAAGAACCTTCCTGGACAAACCAGGGGGTTACCAGCAGCTTCCTCCTCCCTCCTCCCTTCCTCCCTGTATAGTGTAAAAGAGAGATGAGCAGAGAGCAGCTGTTAGCACTTAGTCATGACACAGGAACACAGTCAAGGTCAGCAGGCCAGTAGAAGCAACCAGCTAGAGAGAAAGAAGCCAAAAAAAAAAAAAAAAGAGAAAAAGTTAGTTTACACATCTGGCTTTCTGTTGGTAATCAGGCCAATTTATTTAGACTTTATCATTGCTTTCCCTTCTACATCCAAGGGTAATTTATTTACATTCTATTACTTTCTGTTCAAGATCTGTGGAAAATTTTCTAGGCACAGCCTAAAACTACCACAGATGCCCATTCTGACTGTACCAGGCACACCCTGTTACAAAACCAACACACTCTCAGTGTTTATTCCTTGCAGCACCATTTGACAGATAACAGCAGAAGTAAATTACCCTCTTTTCCTTTCAAGCAAGACACAGAAGTATAAAAATCCCACACAAACCCAGACCTGAGCATGATTTCCATTAGTAGAACATAAAAAAAAAAAAAAACCAAACCCCAAACTTCATTCTTTGTGAGAGTATTTTAAAACCACAGTAACAGTTTATAATTTTGACTTCCTTGTGCTGGTTTATTGTCTACCTGACCAAAAAAAAAAAAATTTACTTTACAAATTTAATTCCTGTATGTATACATAACAGTTTCTCTCTGTGGTCCCACATGTAGCTAACAGCCATTCAGGCTTTTGTTGTTTCACACAGTTCCCTTGATCTCATCAAAAGCAAAGGGACATTAATTCAGAGAAAACTGGACAAGCAAAGCTCTGCTGGCACCTACAAAAAAAGCATTTTGGAAACCACAGCTTTCCAAGACAGAGGAAGGAATAAACTGTTTTCCTTCTGCTTCTTTGATCTTGGATTATACCAATGATAACAACCAATGACAGGAAAAGAAAACCAAGGTCATCTCTAAGGAACTCCCCTCCCCTAGCACACTGTTGCATCACAGCACTTAAAAACTCTGTGGTGATAATAATAGAAAGAAATAGAAAGAACAGAAATAGAAAGAAGTAGAAAGAACAGAAATAGAAATTATAGAAGGAAATAGAAAGAATAGAAAGAAATAGAAAGAATGGAAAGAGACTCCTCCCTTACTTTAATAATCTCATCTAATTGAGCTTAGAACTGACATTTGAAGAGTTGTTTAGATACTGCCAGCTAGTTGGTTGTAAACTAAGACTTCAAAAGATGAGTTTCTATTTCAGAGTAGTGACGAACTAAAGCTTCTCTAAGTTCAGTTATGCTGACATGATTTTGAAAAGGCAGAGGACCTCTAAGGCTTTGAACCAAAGCAGCAACAAAGTTCATAGCTCCTACATGACATTATTATTACATTTGTTTTTCCTTTTAAGAGTTTGCCATATATCAGCTGTCTTCAGACTCCTTGGAACAGATCTTCTATTTACTACTAATCTAAGACATTCTTAAGCAGAATAAACTCCAGGAGGTGGAAGAGACACTGAAGGTCAGGTTTGATGGGGCTCTGTACAACCTGATGGAGTTGGAGATGTCCCTGCTTACTGCAGGGGGGGTTGGACTAGATGACCTCTAGAGGTGACTCAATGATTTTATGAAACAGGCCTACAAAACAAGCACAGAAACAAAACTCCTGTATGTGAAGGATCTCTCTCTAAATGACTGAATACCACATCCCATTTAAACCTCTCAGCCACTTCAAAGTGAAGTGAAGTTGCTGGTTAGTGATGACCAGACAAAGGCATTTTGCTTCCTCCCAAATTTAGGATCATCTTCAGAACATTTCTTAGAGCAGGAATAAAGTCAAATAAGAGCAAAACAAGAAAGGAGATGACTAGAGAGAGGTGAAGCAATACCAGAGAGGCAGAAGGTGTTAGTAATAAGGTGGCCACACCAGCACTGCTGGTCTCAAGCCCAGTCCCACCCTCCTTCCGTACCATTCACCTGCAGGCACAAACCTACATAGTTCTCCAGAGCATACCTAAGGGAAAGTTAACAGAGCTCATGCAACTGCAAACCCAGATTCTCCAGCCAGAAAAGCTGGAGCTAAGCACCTTCCAGACCTGTCTACCAGCAGAGAGCTGGGATTTAATTCTTGTTGATTCTTTAGGTGACTTTTACCTCCCCTAGCTCAGTGCAGAAACCAGCTGAGCTGATCCCCTACTCCATGGCAAGAAATGGCTATGTGACAGGCAGGAGTTATCTGACCTAATTGATATGACTAATTTCAGATCAAATTAATTGTGTGCTGGAAAGAGGCTGTTCTGTACATTGGCTTTAGAGGGAAAGCTTTGGAAGAGCTTCTAGCTTTGATGTTGGCAGCTGTGCTGTAGATGTCTACATCTGGTCAGATCAGTTCACTCAGGGGATATGCTCAAATCCAAGGCACAGCTTGGCTTCTGGATGCCCATGGACAGAAATTGTTCAGAGTGCCTAGTCTGCTCTCTCTGTCTGGTCCCCACTTAGGATTACATGGCCCATGATGCAGAATGTGTCCAAGCAGCAGCAGTTGATTGCAACTGGAGTTAATTGCCCAAATATCTAAGTAAGAGATATTTAACTTATAATTAATTCAAGTATAAAACTTATGGGCAAAATGTCTTGTTGATTACTACTCTTAAAAATAGTTTGAGAATGGCTGCATCATGCCTAGCAATTGAGATGGGTAAAAGACACAGCGAGGAGGTCAGGAATAGACAAAGATTTGAAGACAGACACCAGAAGTGGAGAAATGCAGCCAAATCCTCCCAGCTGCCATCATCTAGAAGGAGATGGCACCAAATGCTCTGTAACACATGCAGCTTAGCCTGTGCCTTGCACTTCAGCAGCACTGGGGAGTGTGAAGGAGGTTCACAACACATTTGTCAAGATGTCTACTTGAAATTTCCAAAGATGTTATCTAGATTCATACACCAAGATGTGAGTTATCTTCTTGATCTTGGACACTTATCACATCTGCTCTTTGCTTTTGTCTGGCCATGCTCATCTTGTCCCAAGCTAGATATATAAACCAAACAGAGCAGGATACCAAGAGAGACAATGCTACCTGGGGTGCATCAAGAAAACTGTGGCCAGCAGGGCTAGGGTCTCACCCCTCTCCTGCTGAGACCACAGCTGCAATACTGTGACCAGTTTGGGGCTCCTCAGTTCAAGAGAGACAGAGGCCTGCTGGAGACAGTCCAAGGGAGAGCCAGGAGGATGCTTAGGGGACTTGAGCATCTCCCCTGGGAAGAGAGGCTGAGAGCCTTGGGGCTGTTTAGTGTGGCAAAGAGAAGGCTGAGAGGGGATCTGATCAATGTCTCTCAAGAGCTGAGGGCTGGGGGTCAAGTGGAGGGGGCCAGGCTCTTTTGGGTGGTGCACAGCAATAAGCCAAGGACCAATGGAGACAAACTTGAACAGAGAAGGTTTCAGCTCCACATGAGGAGAAAATTCTTTCGAGTGAGGGTGCCAGAGGCCTGGAGCAGGCTGCCCAGAGAGGTTGTGGAGTCTCCTTCTCTGGAGACTTTCCAAGCCCACCTGGATGCATTCTTGTGATGCTGGTGATGCTGCTCTGGCAGCGGGGTTGGACTGGATGATCTCTGGAGGCCCCTTCCAACCTCTCTTGTACTGTGACACTGTGATCACCTTAGTCCACTTTCCTTCAGTTAAAGAGAAACAATAATTGTACCTCATATCTTAGGGTATGTTTTGTATATATAGAGAGAAACAAACTAATTTAAATATTGGGGTTTTTTTTCATTACCATGATAAAATCTTTCCTGTATTGGCTTCAATTTTAAATGTTCTTTACTTTTGTGAAGCTCCTGCATCTTGCTGTCTACAAATGCTTGGAGGCAAGTATGTGCAGGTTCTTCTGGAGGGTAAAGCCTTCCTGAATGATAGTCTTAAAAATTAAGCAGCAAAGAGACCTGAGTAAGAACAGCATCTTGCATTGCATTGAAAAATCAGGCACCACTGGAATGCCATTATCCAGCAGTGCATGGCTGAAGGTGCAGAACTTCTTACCCAGACGAAATTCTCACAGGCAATTTTCTGATACAGAATTTAGCAGCTGTCTTTGCTTAGCATTTTGATTTGCTTTTCTTTCTCTCCTAAAAGGCAGAATATGTGTTGAAAATCTCCATATTAGCACCGCAGAAATGTATTTTTCTTGACATCCCCTATCCTGTTTCCTTCTTTTTCCCAAGTTTGCTGCTCTCAGCTCCCCAAGTACAGCACTCCCACAGCTGCATCTGATAAATCTTCTCTCAATAATTACAAAAAAAAAAAAAAGAAAAAGAAAAAAGAAAAAAAAAACAGCAACCAAGTCTCTGCAAAAATATTATCCTCATTTTCATGCCAAATGTAAAAGAAAAGAAAGTAAATGAACAGCTGGGCTACAGTAAATGGTTTTTGACTAGTTTAAGGGAATTTCATATACAATCTTCTCTAAGCATTTCCTCCACACCTGCAGCAGCCTCTTTTCCCACCACATCGCATTCCATTCTGGCTGAGGATGAGCCACAGGATCCTGAATCATGAGTTCAGCTGGAAAAAATCCTGCACTGGGAGAAGCACAGCTAATTCTACTTTTGCATTCAGTGCCTTCCTCCCCTTCTTTTTTTGGTGATAAAAACCCAAGGCTCCACTGAATCTTTATATCAGAATACCAAAGAAATTTGCTATGGAGAAATGGTTTATTTTTCAGGAGTGCTGCAAAACAGATTTTTATCTTACACTGGGTTATTTTTACTTACTTTACTTACTCAGGAAGTTCTTTCCTAGGTAAGAGTTGGGGGCAAGGAGAGGAGATGTCTGATTAGTAGTGGAAGAGTATCCATAAAGAAACATTTGAAAAATGTTCTCTCCAAAAAAAGCAAGCTAAACATGACTGACACCATTCCAGCATCTGTAACCAGGCACAGTTTGGTTATTTTCATGAAAGGCTATGAAGTACATTTGAGACATTTCTGTTATGTTACAATATGGAAGCTTCCCTTGCCCTCCCCCAGGAAACCCAGAGATAAACACCCAAAGGCTGTGCTGCCATTCAGGGAGACTTAGACAGGCTGAGAGTTGGGCAGGGAGAAATTAAATGAAATTCAACAAGGACAAGGAGAGAGTCTTGTACCTTGGAAGAAACAACCTTATTGACTCGTACAAGTTGGGGACTGAGCTGTTGGAGAGCAGTGAAGGGGAAAGGCCCTGGGGGTCCTACTGGCTGGGAGGGTGACCATGAGCCAGCAATGTGCTCTGGTGGCCAAGAAGGCCAAGGGCATCCTGGGGTGGATTAGAACTGTGGTTAGTCAAGAGAAGTTCTTCTCTCCCTCTACTCTGCCCTGGTGAGGCTGCATCTGGAATATTGTGTCCAGTTCTGGGCCCCTCAGTTCAAGAAGGGCCTCAGGGAACTGCTTGAGAGAGTCCAGCACAGAGCCACAAAGATGCTGAAGGGAGTGGAACATCTTCTTTAGGAGGAGAGCCTGAGGGAGCTGAGGGCTCTGTAGCTTGGAGAGGAGGAGCCTGAGAGGTGACCTCATTGCTGTTGATAAAGATGTGCAGGGGGAGTGCCCAGAGGCTGGAGCCAGGCTCTGCTGGGTGATGCCCAATGCCAGCACAAGGGGCAGTGGTGGAAGTTGAGGCATAGGAAGTTCCATGGAAACAGGAGGAAAATGTTTTCCCTGTGATGGTGCCAGAAGACTGGAAGAGGCTGCCCAGGGGGGTTGTGGAGTCTCCCTCTCTGGATATATTCAAGACCTGCCTGGATGTGTTCCTGTGTGATCTGCTCTGGGTGCTGCTGCTCTGGCAGGGGGATTGGACTGGTTGAGCTTTGGAGGTCCCTTCCAGCCCCTGACACTCTGTAACTCTACTCTTTTAGTATTGCAAAACAGGAAAGTGAGATTGAGTGCATTGTGGAACTGTGCAGAATGACAGCAGACTTTTAGGGGGGAAATTGCTCTAAATTCTGATATTCAGAAAACAATGTCTTATGCAAAGCAGTTTATTAGATTTTTTTTTTTTTTAATATAAAATAGCTTCAATCACCTAAAAAGCTTGACAGGATCACTTACCACAAACCATCCACACTGTACTACACTGAAAGCTGATACAACTCACACTCTCCCCCCCTCCCCCTCTAGACACCCTGTCACAATATTACTTGATAAGTGTTGTTACTTCTTATGATTGTTAAATTGCACAAACAATGAGGCTGGCAGATCAGATCCTCCAGTTGAGCAATTTATCAAGAGTGCCTTTCAGAATGAATATTCTAAAGGACAGACAAAAAACAGAGCCAGTAAAAGCTATTTCCCTTGTAGGAATACTACTATTTGTGTAGTGTACACAAATACTCTTAATTTTCAAGGAAGCAATAGCAACCAGTGGAGGTGTACTGATCTTCAGTTGCATGGGACTGACTGACATTTCTTCAGGCTTCCTTTGTCATGTGTCAGGAAGTACATAAGTGAGTTCCATAGACTTTATAATGATTTGCTCTGGCAAGTTAATTTGCTCTGGCAACATTGCCTGCTGGAATATTATAGCAAAGTTTGTACTGAAGGATGATGAAAGCTTCACTCCTCTCCTCCAGTCACAGAATCACAGAAACATTCACGTTGGAAAAGCCCCGGAGGATCACCAAGGCCAACCCACAACCCTACTCTACAAGGCTCACCTCTAAACCACAGCCCCAAGCACCACAGCCAAAACACCTTCAAACACAGCCAGGCTTGGGGACTTCATCACCTCCCTGCCCAGCACATTCCAGTCCCTCACCACTCTTGCCTTCAAAAAAGGTTTCCTACTGTCCAGTCTAAACCTACCCAGTGGCAGCTTGAGGCCACTCCCTCTTCTTCTAGCACTAATGACCTGGGAGAAGAGACCAGCACCAACCTCTCCACAACCTCCTTTCAGGTAGCTGTAGAGAGCCAGGAGGTCTCCCCTCAGCCTCCTCTCTTTCACACTAACCATCCCTCAGCTCCTTCAGTCTCTCTTCATCACATTTCTTCTCCAGGCCCTTCACAGCTTCCTTGCCCTCCTCTGCCCTGGCTCCAGCACCTCCACATCTCTCTTGGATTGAGGTGCCCAGAACTGGACACAACACTCCAGGTGTGGGCTGAGCAGAGCTGAGTCCCAGGGGACAATCCCCTCCCTGCTCCTGCTGGACACAGCATTGCTGATCCCAGCCAGGATGCCTTTGGCTTTCTTGGCCACCTGGGCACACTGCTGGCTCCTCTTCAGCTGCTTGTCCATCAGCACCCCCAGGTCCCTTTCTGCCAGCAGCTTTCCAGCCACACTGCCCCAAGCCTGGAGCATTGCTTGGGGTTGTTGTGACGCAAGTGCAGTCTCTAACACTTAAACAATTTGGCTTCTTTCATTCTTTTCCTGTGGTCTCACAAGATGGACACTGATCATGGTACAGTAGACATGGGAGTGCATGCACACAGCTCTACACACACACACCAATTTTTGCCATGTTTGCAGGCATGAAACATTGGCAGGATAATTGAGAACAGAAGGCTGGATGCACACCTTGTTAAATTCCCCATCAGTATCAGGAGGGCTTATCCTTATGAGAGGTCTGCATGACCAGCACCTTGGGCTACAACATTCTGAGAACTGGCATCCAAAGCTGCTTAGATACAGCGTGAGAGGCCAGGTTAGCATGCACAGTCTCCTGCCAAGAGTGGAGTGCTGGCAGTCACATTTAATAGCCCAGATATCCTTTGAGTCTGGTACAGGCTTCAGGAGTTATTCTTTCTTGTTATCTGCAGCTCTGTTTGCACTAGCAGGAAGAAAGGGATTCAGCTGTTTTGTGTGCACAAGAGAGTGGAGTGAGGTAGGAAAATCATCCAAGCTGCCTGGTGTCAAATGCAAGGGCAGAAGGAAGTGGCTGGCAAGAGTCCTGCTTGTGTCAGTGGGGCTGTAGCAGAGCCCAACCAAAAGGAGCACACACAGCTCACCAGCAAGATCTGCCCAGTCTGCCTTTGATGCTACTTAAAAGCTGCCAAGTCATGAGAAGGCCTCCCAGCTGTGGCACCACAGAGTGTTTGGGGAGTGAGAAATTACCTTTGTGTGAAGATCCTTTTCCTTTCCTTCAAAGAAGTTTTGCCCTATCCTTTCACATCCAGCCTCCAGCAGTTTCCTCCCAGCACTTCCTCTAAGTCATTCTGATCATGAATTAATTCAGAGACTGAGCACTGGCTGGCAAACACTTACATTTCTAAACTTTAACAGTTACAGATTGGATCAAACATATGAAAATCTCAGTAACATCATTGTTGCTTTCCCATCAGAGTGAAAGAAATCCACAGTTGTTTTCCAGAAGATGAGAGAGATTAAAAGTTAAAGTCAATTTTATCCTGAATTTGGAATTTTATTTGAATTTCCCTTGTAAGCATCATCCAGCTCTGGCCTTATTCACTACCTACTAAAACCATTTCCAGTGTTTCAGGTTTTCAAATATGTGATCTGCTGGAGAGAGTCCAAGGGAGGGCCACAAGGATGCTGAAGGGACTGGAGCACTACCTGGTGAGGAGAAGCTGAGAGCCCTGGGGCTGTTTAGTGTGGAGAGGAGAAGACTGAGAGGGGATCTGATCAGTGTCTCTCAATAGCTGAGGGCTGGGGATCAGGAAGGAAGGGACAGGGACAGCCTCTGCTCAGTTATACCCTGTGATAGGAAAAGGAGCAATGGATTTAAACCACAGCACTGGAGGTTCCACCTCAACATGAGGAAGAACTTCTTCACAGTAAAGGGTCCCAGAGCCCTAGAACAGGCTGCCCAGAGAGGTTGTGGAGTCTCCTTCTGTGGAGCCTTTCCAGCCCTGTCTGGATGTGTTCCTGTGTGCCCTGTGCTGGATTCTGTGGTCCTTCTCTGGCAGAGGGGTTGGACTCAATGATCTTCAGAAATCCATTCCAACCCCTAAAATCCTGTGAGCCTGTGATTCACATCCTCTGATCCCCTGCTCCTTGCTGAGCAGGACTTTTGAGCAGGGCAGAGATTGCTCTGCTTTGCCCCACAACCAGTGAGGTCCCCGTTTCACTTCTCCTTGGCTGAGATTGTTCTGGAAATGTCAGTCAAAGTGAGCCCATGTACAGCTTGTGGAAAAGTAGTGCCATGCAGTGTTCTAGTCCTGCCTGCTTTCTCAGGGTTTATATAGGCAGCCAATATTTAGCGAAATAATCATCCAGGGAACTGGAAGCCAGTAAAACAGGGGAAAGTCTTTGATTTTGTTTGCAAACTGGAGGATCTCCTCTGCGTTTGCCTGAGGCAGCAGTGGTGCAGTTGGCCATGAAATGCTGCCAGTTCATACTGTCTGAAGGGTTGGCTGTGACACTGCTTTGTCAGCCTCTTCCTCTCTTGATGTCAAACCTGGCATCAGAAAGAGCAGCACTGAGGAAACAGCTGACACCTCTGTTTCTTTTGTCAAAGAGAGGTTGCAGTGTCAGATGCAACACCTCAGATCTTGAAAGGCTTTTGCTCTCTGTTTTTTTGCAATCCTAGGGTTCACCATGACTCCCTGTTTTCCCTATGGATCATAATCCAGGCTGTGATTTTAACTGGAAGGTTTAGGGGAGAAACACCCTCAGGATCACTAAGTCCTACCCACAACCCTACTCTACAAGGCTCACCCCTAAACCACAGCCCCAAGCACCACAGCCAAACCACCTTCAAACACAGCTAGGCTTGGGGACTCCACCACCTCCCTGCCCACCACATTCCAGTCCCTCACCACTCTTGCCCTCATCTTTCCAGCTGTCCAGTCTAAACCTTCCCAGTGGCAGCTTGAGGCCATTCCCTCTTCTTCTATCACTAATGACCTGGGAGAAGAGACCAGCACCAACCTCTCCACAACCTCCTTTCAGGTAGCTGTAGAGAGCCAGGAGGTCTCCCCTCAGCCTCCTCTCTTTCACACTAACCATCCCCAGCTCCTTCAGTCTCTCTTCATCACATTTCTTCTCCAAGCCCTTCACAGCTTCCTTGCCCTCCTCTGCCCTGGCTCCAGCACCTCCACATCTCTCTTGGATTGAGGTGCCCAGAACTGGACACAACACTCCAGGTGTGGGCTGAGCAGAGCTGAGTCCCAGGGGACAATCCCCTCCCTGCTCCTGCTGGACACAGCATTGCTGATCCCAGCCAGGATGCCTTTGGCTTTCTTGGCCCCTGGGCACACTGCTGCCTCCTCTTCAGCTGCTTGTCCATCAGCACCCCCAGCTCCCTTTCTGCCAGCAGCTTTCCAGCCACACTGCCCCAAGCCTGGAGCATTGCTTGGGGTTGTTGTGACCCAAGAGCAGGACCTGGCACTTGGCCTTGTTGAAGCTCCTCCTGGTAATGTTGGCCATGGATCCAATCTATCCAAGTCCCTCTGCAGAGCCTCCCTGCCCTGCTGCAGATCAACACTGTCACCTCACTTGGTGTCATCTGCAAGCTTACTGCTGACACACTCTGTGTCTTCATCAAGGTCATCAAAAAAAGATGTGAAACAGAATTGGTCCCAACACTGAGCCCTGGGGAACACCACTTGTGACCAGGGTGACAGAACCCTGGAGCAGGCTGCCCAGAGAGGTTGTGGAGTCTCCTTCTCTGGAGACTTTCCAACCCCACATGGATGCATTCCTGTGTGAACTCCCTTGGGTGATGCTGCTCTGGCAGGGGGGTTGGACTGGATGATCTCTGGAGGTCCCTTCCAACCTCTGACATTCTTTTATTCTGTGATACAAACATGGTACATTCAGGAGTCAAACTCTCCACTGGAAGTGCAGATCAGCATATCTGGTTTGCACCAAAACACTGCTCCTCCTTTGTTGCTAGTCCTCAGCTGTAAACAAGCAGAAAAAATAATCTAAAACTGTAATGCTTGCTCTCAGTTTACTACCAAGAGAGTCATTCAGCTTGGACATTTCCAATTTCATTTCTAATAAGGAAATTTGATTTGCTTTATTTTAGACTGCTCTCAATCATTTCATTTGTGTGCCAGCAGCAACCACAAGTAGTTTCAAAAGCAACAGTGATATAAGGAAGCATAAATGAGATTTGCACCCAGAGTATTTGCTTACATTATTTTTTCTACCTAATAATACGTAGCATTTGGGAAATACTCATTTTGTAGTAATCTCAGAGAACAGGATGCAGATACCCTAGCACTTCAGTAAAGAACAAGACTTGTAGACCAAAACTCCTGAGTATCTCCTCTTCCTCTGCTGAATTCACATGGCTGAACAGTCTCAAAGCATGAAACTTCACAGAAACACAGAAACATTCAGGTTGAATAAGACTCTCAGGATCACTAAGGCCAACCCAGAACCCTACTCTACAAGGCTCACCCCTAAACCACAGCCCCAAGCACCACAGCCAAAACACCTTCAAACACAGCCAGCCTTGGGCACTCCACCACCTCCCTGCCCACCACATTCCAGTCCCTGACTACTCTTGCCCTCAAAAAAGGTTTCCTAATGTTCAGTCTAAACCTACCCAGTGACATCTTGAGGCCATTCCCTCTTCTTCTAGCACTAATGACCTGTGAGAAGAGACCAACACCAACCTCTCCACAACCTCCTTTCAGGGAGTTGTAGAGAGCCAGGAGGTCTCCCCTCAGCCTCCTCTCTTTCACACTAACCATCCCCAGCTCCTTCAGTCTCTCTTCATCACATTTCTTCTCCAGGCCCTTCACAGCTTCCTTGCCCTCCTCTGCCCTGGCTCCAGCACCTCCACATCTCTCTTGGACTGAGGTGCCCCAAACTGGACACAACACTCCAGGTGTGGGCTGAGCAGAGCTGAGTCCCAGGGGACAATCCCCTCCTTGCTCCTGTGGGACACAGCATTGCTGATCCCAGCCAGGATGCCTTTGGCTTTCTTGGCCCCCTGGGCACACTGCTGGCTCCTCTTCAGCTTCTTGTCCATCAGCACCCCCAGGTCCCTTTCTGCCAGCAGCTTTCCAGCCACACTGCCCCAAGCCTGGAGCATTGCTTGGGGTTGTTGTGACCCAAGAGCAGGACCTGGCACTTGGCCTTGTTGAAGCTCCTCCTGGTAATGTTGGCCATGGGTGCAATCTATCCAAGTCCCTCTGCAGAGCCTCCCTGCCCTGCTGCAGATCAACACTGTCACCTCACTTGGTGTCATCTGCAAGCTTACTGCTGACACACTCTGTGTCTTCATCAAGGTCATCAAAAAAGATGTGAAACAGAATTGGTCCCAACACTGAGCCCTGGGGAACACCACCTGTGCCCCAGCCTGCAGCTGGATTTAATTCCACTGAGCACCACTTTTGGGTCCTGTTTGCCCAGCCAGTGCTTTACCCAGCAGAGTTAAGTCTACGGCTTAGCTGGAAAGTACCTTGCAGCTAATGAAGTGTCATGGGACCTGACCAGGCTTAGCCTCACTCCCTCCTTCCTACTCCCTGCAAACATGCCTGATGCAGACATCATGTCCTCAGCACCACTCTGCCTTGCTGTAAATATCCAGCCCTTGGGTCTATATTACCTACTAAGAGAGCCAGGGCCTCAGCCAGTTTGCCTTTAGCATCTGGCAAATGGGAAGACGAACATACAAAATAGCATCAAAGTCACCAAAATGCTGTAAAATAGATTGAAAATGAGAGAAAATGACATCTCCAAAGTGTCATTTACTGTGAGCTTGTGCTTCTTTCCCCCTCTGTACCAGCAGAAGTTTTTCAATTAAGACATATGCCTTTCTCAATTATTTGGGGGATTATAAAAAGCATTATTATGGCTGTTGTTGGTAGCAATAATTATGGTTTGTGTTGTTGTACTCTTTGAACTGTCTGCCAAGCATGTTTATGAGAGGGGAAAAAAATAATAAGAAAAGCATTCTCAAGATGCACTTTCTTTGAACTGATCTCTGGAGCTTTGATTTGGTGGTGAACATATCCTGCCATCTGAGCTTACTGAAAAATGAGCTCTCATTTTCTGCAAGGTGTGCTCGTAATGCATGAGGATACTTTCCTTGCTGCAGTAGTGACCCAGAACAACAAAGGACAAGCAAATTAGATGGTCTCACCATGCTCAATAGTACTGAGTTATATTGGACATGAAAACTCCCTGGGACTGTGAACTTTTATGGCATTTTTAATATATGTGGGAAAAAAAATACACATAGCTTATGTCTCACCCTGCCAGCTGTGTGAGACATGCATAGCAAGTTGCTGTAGGGCTTGTCTGAAATGGTGAGCAATGGTAAGGAGCTGCAGTTTCCCTTCAGTAAAAGAGATTTTCCTTGCCATCGAGACCAACCTGCACACAATGGGCTGCATCCATGTCTGCAGCTTCACTTGCAGAATCACAGAGTTACTGAGGCTGGAACAGACCTCTGAGATCACCAAGCCCAGCCTATGACCTAACACCACCACACCACCAGACTATGGCACTAAGTGCCACATCCAATCTTGCCTTAAACTCATCCAGGGATGGAGACTCTACCACCTCCCTGGGCAGTCCATCCCAGTCTGTAATTCCCTTTATATCAGGAAGTGCTTCCTAACATCCAACCTAACCCTCCCCTGGCACAGCTTCAGGCCATGCCCTCTTGTCCTGTCCCAAGTTGCCTGGCAGCAGAGCCTGACCCCCACCTGACTACAACTTCCCTTCAGGTACTTGTAGAGTGTGCTAAGGTCCCCCCTGAGTCTCCTCTTCTCCAGGCTGAACACCCCCAGCTCCCTCAGCCTCTCCTCATCACTTCCCCTCCAGTCCCTTCCCCACTCTCATTGCTCTCCTCTGGACCTGCTCCAGCCCCTCAAGATCTCTCTTGCAGTGAGTGCTCAGAGCTGCACACAGTGCTGGAGGTGAGGCCTCCCCAGTGCCCAGCACAGGGCAGAATCCATCCCTGCTCCTGGTGGCCACACTATTCCTGATCCAAGCCAAGATGCCCCTGGGCACACTGCTGGCTCATGTCCAAATGCCACTTAGATTTAAAACAAAATGGTAGCATACAACAGCCTACCAGAAATAGCTGCAGGAGCTCTTGGACAGTATTTGGGAATGAGTTAGCCAATACTGGTCAGAACCAGGCTGGGGACAGAGAATGCACAGTCTCAGTGCCTAAGAATCCTCTCAAATGCTGTTTAATTCACCTGTACAGTCCTAGTCTAAGAGACTGGCTGCCTCTTTGAATAACTGAAAGAACATTGGTCACCTTCCAGAACTTACTATGTATAAAAACCTCATAGAAAGATGTGTAAAGGTAGAAACAGATATAAAGTGCCACAGAATTTACTGAAGTAGTCAAATTCCATACTCAAAAGATATTAAAGAAAGCCCCACAGCTGTAATTAGAAGCCTATCTATACCTACCTATATTATCTATACCATCTATCTCTATCTCCAATATATCCATTTATATATAATATATTTATTTATATAAATTTATTTTTATATAAATAAATATAAATATTACATATAAATAATAATAAATAATATACAATAAATAATATATATCATAAACATATAAGTATATATAAATAATATAAATACATAAATACATATATAATATATACATAATACATAAATTTATATTTACTATACATATATACATATATCCATACATATATAATACATAAATACATATAAATAATTTTATGTATATAAATAAATAAAAATAATATATAAAATATAGATATAGATGATAGAGATAGAGACAGATAAAATAGATGATATAGAGATAGAGAGAGCGAGAGAGAGATAGAGCTATAGAGAGAGATGATAGAGAGAGAGATAGAGATAGATATAGAGAGAGATAGAGATAGATATAGAGAGAGATAGAGATAGAGAGAGATAGAGATAGAGATAGAGATAGAGATAGAGATAGAGATAGAGATAGAGATAGAGATAGAGACAGAGACAGAGACTGAGATAGAGACAGAGACAGAGACAGACAGAGACAGATAGAGATAGAGATAGAGATAGAGATAGAGATAGAGATAGAGATAGAGATAGAGATAGAGATAGAGATAGAGATAGAGATAGAGATAGAGATAGAGATAGAGATAGAGATAGAGATAGAGATAGAGATAGAGATATGCTGGATTTGGTTTTCTTTGCCTACACACACACCCTGTACAGGCCTGTTTTGAAGCTGAGAGCTGCCTTGAATATTTTGGGATGAAACAATCTAAGATTCTGTCAGCTTCCACACAGAAAGGAAAAAATGCCTCAGCAAAATCAAACCAAACAACAAAAGCCAAAGCCCACTGCAGTGCTTGATCAGTCTTGTCCTCAGTCCCTGACAGGGACAGAAGACATTGGGAAGGGGAGGGACAGCCCTGGCTGACAAAGTCTCTTCTGAAAAGCTGCACTGTGGCTGTTTCAGATGCTGGGTCTGTGGCTGCTGGTGACAGTGAAGGTGACTGAGAAGGGGCTAAAAATACAAATGCCCGGGGGAGCAAGCTGAGCACTCGCTCTGTCTGTCCTGCAGGGAAGCTAATATCAGCACTAATTGATCCAAACACTCCTGCTGAAAGTGAATGGCAGTGAGATAGGGACAGGGTGAGGCCAAGCAGCCACTCAGAGCCTCATAAAAACCGTGGAACCTTTGTTTTGGGGGTAAGGGTGCAAGGATCATGATGGAAATGAAAATGGGAGTCCAGGAAAGAGGGAGGAAGGGTGGAGGGATAGCTGTCCACATAGATCCTCACCAGCTGAGCCACAGAAACGGCCCACAGGAACAGAGACTTCTCTGATCAGGGGAGATCTGCACAGCTATTTCCCGTGTTGGGAAGGTGAGAGTTTCACTTCCATAGGGTGGCACAAAAAGGCACAGTGACTTCCCAGAGTCACTGAATGGAAGGAGGCACTCATGCAGGCAAACAGTACAAAGCAGAGCCAATTTGAAGAGGCATTTCCAAATGAGAGGTGCTGCCTTATCAAGAAACCACTACAACACACTAATTGAATATTTATTTACCATCCTACTCTTCTAGAAAACAAGCCAGAGGCTTATTTCTCAAGAAAGCATCAATTCTCAAGAGCTCTTTAAGTCCTTTCTAAAGTAATCCACCAATGGAGATTTCATTTACTGCACATTTCAGTAGTTCACTCTTCTTGGAGCAGAGTGGATATTATCTAATTTGTTACCCAAACATCCCAACAGCAGTTTAAGGCCAGCATTTTGCATCCAATTCCCCATGAACAGAAAATAGATCTGAGGAACCATTTTTAAATTAAATGGATACTTCTGTTCTCCTTTACAGAAATCTTTATCACGTTGGAACTAGCTTCCCTTCTGACATGACTTGTCCAGTTGATGACAGTGAAAGTGCAGATGGAACAGCCTTCACATAGCTATGCTTGAGAAAAGAAGAAAGAGAAAGCACAAGGGGAGTATCAACAGGGAACATGCATGTAGTGTCTAAATGGTCACTCACCTTCTGGTCTTTCTTCCTGGGCTTGTTGAAGGACTCATCTTGTAGGTATTAGAAGATCAGGGACAATCTACCAAGTTCAACAGAAGGTCTCTGTACAGAACTGTGAAAACATCCTTGCTATAGGGCAACCTTGTGGTAAGCAATGTGTTTACCACAAGTCAACCAGCAGCAGCACAGACCTCCAGCTTCCCTAAGTGATTGATGTTTAGAGTGCTGGTAGCACAGAGATGGTAGAACTGCAGCTATCAAAACAGCCCTGGTGGGGACAGAGAACCTTAGCAATAAAAAATGCCTCAATACAGAGTTAGCACTTGCTCAGATAAACTTGGTTCAGAGTAAGCTCTTGCTTGGTGGTAGTGATCATGGAATCATAAAATCATAGAATCATAGAATCAGGGTTGGAAGGGACCACAAGGATCATCCAGTTCCAACCCCCCTGCCATGGACAGGGACACCTCACACTAGTTCAGACTGGCCAAAGCCTCATCCATCCTGGACTTAAACACCTCCAGGGATGGGACCTCAACCACCTCTCTGGGCAACCTGTTCCAGGGTCTCACCACTCTCATGGTGAAGAACTTCTTCCTCACATCCAATCTGAATCTCCCCACTTCCAGCTTTATTCCATTCCCCCCAGTTCTATCACTCCCTGATACCCTAAAAAGTCCCTCCCCAGCTTTCTTGTAGCCCCCTTCAGATACTGGAAGGCCACAAGAAGGTCACCTGGGAGCCTTCTCTTCTCCAGACTGAACAGCCCCAGCTCTTTCAGTCTGTCCTCATAGGAGAGGTGCTCCAGCCCTCTGATCCTAGTGGCCCTTCTCTGGACACCTTCCAGCATGTCCAGATCCCTCTTGTAATAGGGGCTCCAGAACTGGACACAGTACTCCAGGTGGGGTCTCACCAGAGCTGAGTACAGGGGAGGAGTCACCTCCCTTGACCTGCTGGCCACACTTCTCCAGAAGCTGACTTTCTAATGAAGCAGTGACTAAGCCATGGAGTGCTGATTCAACCAAGGTTCAAGCTGACTCACACCACCATCACCACTACAGCCAGTCAGGGAATAAACCAGGCCAACCAAAGTCATGTAAAGTGTGCCTCAGCTGTCTCCCTACATGAGAACCCAAAGGCCAGCCACCTGATGTGTGTGCATACCAATGCACACAGTCTGGGCAACAAACCAGAGGAAGAGGAGCTCTGTGCCCAGTCAGAAAGTTCTGATATCACAGGAGTAATGAAGCAGGGTGGAACAACTCACAGGGCTGGGAGATCGTGGTAGGTGTTACAGGTTCATTCATAAAGAGGTGGACCAGGCACACCCTGCAGTAAGGAGCACCTCCAATGTACAGAATTCAGCTATGGTAATTGTGGAAGCCCAATCAAATGCCTCTGGGTCACAACCAGAGGGTTCTTCTCCAAGGAAGACCTTACAGCAAGCATCTGTTACCCACCCCTGAGCTAAGGCCACAAGACCACTGAAGGGATACTTAGGTCACTTAAGCAAGCTTCAGGTCAGCAGAACCTGGGTCATATAGGAGACTTTAACCATCCAGACGTGCTGGAAGATCACCACAGCAGGTCGGCTGTCACTCATCATTTCCAGGAGTGTGTACAGGACTCTTTCCTCATACAAAGGTTAGATGAGCCAACCAGGAGTGAGGAGATGCTGAACTGGCTGCTCACTCCCAAGAAAACCTCCTTTGTAATAGCTCAGCCTTGGCTGAGGAGTTTGGGATACTGCTGAGCAAACTAAAGGCTAGTCCCAAGCAAAGGTTTGAGATTTTAGAAGAGCAAACTTCAGCATGCTCAGGGCTCAGCTGGAAGGCATCCCATGGGAAGCTTCCACAGAGGATAATGGAGCTAGAGAGTGCTGGAAGTTCTTTAAGAACACTCTCCTAGATACACAAAACCAGTTCATCTCCTCTAAAGGCAAGAGAAGTAGGAGGAACAAGACACACACACACACCCCCTCTTGGCTTAACTGCAAGCTTCTGGGTCTGTTCAGAATCAAGAAGGAAATGTACTAGGGATGGAAAAGTGAAATGTTATCTGTTGAAGATCACCAGTGCATTACCAGGGTATGCAGAGATGCAGTTAGGAAAGCAAAAGCTCAGCTTGAATTGGAATTGGCCAAAAATGTCAAAAACTTCAAGAAAAGGTTCTTCAGATCTGTTAACAACAGGCAGAAACAGAAGGAGATGGTTCTCTCTCTATTAAACAGGGGAGGTGAACTAGTCACCAACACACTGAAAAAGCAGAGGTCCTCAACACTTTCTTCACCTCTCTCTACCAACACCCTTGGGTCCCAGGCCATGGGCACAAAGCAGGTTGGTGCAGATGTGGACCTGCTGTCAGTGAAGGCAGAGCTGGTGTGCTGATTATCACTGGAGCTTGATCCATACAAATCAATGGGCCCAGGTGCCATCCACCCGAGGCTGTCAGGAGAGCAGGCTGATGTTGTTGCAGGGCCACTCTCCATAGTCTTTGACAAGCCTGGGGGATCAGGGGACATCCCTGAAGAATGGAAGAAGGCTAATGTCACCCCCCTCTATGAGAAAGATCAGAAGGAGGACCCAGGGTATTACAGACCATTAGCCTCACTTCAGTCCCTGGGAAGGTTACCAAAAGAATCCTCCTGTGGGCTGTCACAACTCAGCTGGTGCACATGCTGGGGAAAAGTCAATATGGGCTCATCAGGGGCAAACTGTGCTTGGCAAACCTGATCCCCTTCTACCACAAAGTCACTTGCCTGGGTGATGCAGGGCAGGAGGTCGATGTTGTCTACCTGGACTTCTCCAAGGCTTCTGACACAGTCCCCTCCAGCCTCCTCCTAGAGAAACTGACACCTTATGGCCTGGACAAGTGTGGTGGGTGGGGAAGTGGCTGACAGGCCATAAGCCACAGGATGTCTGTGAATAGTTCTTAGCCTGGCAGCCAGCCATGAGCAGGGGCTGGGACATCTCCTTTATACTATAACCTAGAAAGGTTAGACAAGAAGATCCTTGAGGTCCCTTCCAGCCTGGCATTGTATGATTCTCTGATCTGTAAAATTCAGCACAAGCAGCCAATACTTCACACGACCTTCCAAGACAAACAAAGAAGTTTTCTGAGTCAATTAACTCAAATCTGTTTTTCACAAGTAGGTTATGTTTCCACTACAAAAAAAAAAAAACACCCTTCAGGGGAAGGACAGAGGAAAAAAAAAAACGCAAGCACAAGCAAAACAAACAAAAAATGACAACAAAAAACCCAACCCGACCAAAAAAACCCCAAACCAAACCAAAACCAACCAAACAAAAAAACCCACAACCAAAAAAAGCCAGAGAAACAGCATTCCAAAAGTGATGCAAAAGTGAGATGCAGCTGCCTAAGTAATTCATGGAACGTGAGGTAGCATCTAACAAATTCCATTGATAAGTTCTTCAGGCATATCATTAAAGATAAGACAGAGTTCTTTGCATATCATTAGTGGTGGACAAACTTTCAAATCAGAGGCTGGCTTCATCAAAGGCATAGCAGGTAGATAGATTTCCACATAATGAATGTATTTCTATTCATTAAATTCTGCAAGTAGAGAAATAATGAGCGGGGGAAGTGCTCATTATCAGATACTGATATTTATAGAAAACCACTACACTGTGGGGAAAAAAAAATATAGCCCAAATTCATATTTATGAAGGCCTCTTTTCCCATAAATGGAGAAAAACTTTGGGGTTTTTATCAGGAGTTCTTTGTTCAATTACCCACTTCTGCATTTTAATCTACTCCAATCCACTATGTTTGTTAACAGCCAAGCAACAAAAGTGCTCCTGTCATTATTCCATGGAGGAATTGGCTCCCTCGTTGGCTGGCTGCTGTTCCCAGCACAGCAGATACACAGCCTCTCCTGTATTTACTCTTTGGTGTTCATGGAAATGCTTTTTAGCTCATCCAAGAAGAAAGCAGCTGGGACTTTACTAAATGTAGCCTAGAGAGAAATATTTTCAGGCACCAGAAGGGATTTGACCAGATCAGGCTTGAATTTTTTGCTATTCTTTTTCCTAGAAAAAGAAAAAAAATTTAAAAAAGCAAAAACCCAGCCATGTGATTGAAAGTGACCTTTAGGTAACTATTATCATCCAAAATGAAAACAAGATTATTCAATTAATACTTTATAGAGTACCAAAACGTTGGGCTACGCCATGGGATTTCAAAGCTGGTATTCAACACAGACAGATTTAATATTCATGTAAGCAAATCCTGTGGGTGCAGAGTAAAACACAAACTCTGGTATTTAATGAGACTCCCTAGCTGAAAAATGTAGTTCTGGCTAAACCCCTTCTCCTTTACAGGAAATCTAATATTTGATTTAGGTTAATGATGCCTCTTCTCAAATTAATCTTGTGCCTTTAATTATTCAAATCTTCAGCATTACTGAAACCCTTCTAATTATTCCCACTGCTCGGTGGCATTAGCAAAAATCACTCTTACATTTAAAATCACTTTAATGGGGGCCATATTATTCTCACGTTCATTTGACCATTTTAAATTTCACCTCTGAGACAAAAAAGGTTGACTGCAGCCAACATCTCCTTTATTAAAATGATCATCTTTGCATTTTCACCAGTAAGTTAATCAAGAGCAAAGCAGACCCCTCTTATTAAATTCTGCCCCTATCCTTCCAAGTGGTAAATCCCACCCCTCCTATTATCTCCTCATTTATGCTTTTAAAAGTTTGATGACACTAATATTCTTTTATGGCCTGCTCAGTTTATCAGCTGGCAAGACTTTATGTACATTTGCTGGTGAATTGCAGTGGAGAAATGAAGATTGCTGCTTATTTCAGGTAAATAAAATAGCAGGGGAGGCTGCAACATTGAATGATGTTTGTTTCCTCTAATACTGAGATCAGAGCATGCTGTGCAAATATACCTTCTAAATACAATAGGAGCAGACACAGAGAGGGAAGAGAGGGAAATATCTTAGAAAAGTTCCTACTGCTTTATACTTAACAGATTCATTTCTGTCATCTGAAGAGTGCTTCAATTTTAAGACATGGAATCTTCCTTTGATGTGTTTCATTTTATTTAATGTTTTTGTCTCAGTTAGGGACTTACTGCCAGTTTCAAGAGTCAGGTTTTGTTCTGATTTCCTTTGCATTATGGAAGTTTCAGCTCACAGATCCCAGTACTAAGTCATCCAAAACTTAAATCTCATCACAGTCAGCCTGACCTCCTTCCTGAGCAGAAGAAATTGTCACACTCTGGTGCTGTTCTGGCACTCAAAGATAGACATCCATAAGCCTATGACTTACTTGGTGGGATAAGGATGGACCTGACTGTTTATAGATGAAGTATTTATCAGTAGCATAAAAAAACCCTCTCAGTTTGTTCTTGAAAGCAGAAGTTAAATTGGAAAGTCCTCCTGACTACTCTGGAGCCTATGGCTTTCGTTCTAGCTGATAGATTCAAAACCCAAGGCATTTCCTCTGGTCAGTCTGAATTTTGAAGACAAGTGCCACAGCTTATAGACTGCCTGTCCTTCTGAGGACATTATATGGACTGCTCTAAAAAGGAGGGTGAATGACTGACACCTCAGGTGAGAAGTCAGATACCATCACCTTGGGAAGATGGGAGCTAATGTCTATCATGCTTGCAATCTTGCAACTAGGAAATCAGCATGTCTGGGGGTTGGCCATTACTCAGCCACAGCTTCCACTCCACCTTTACAGAATCACAGAAACATTCAGATTAGAAAAGCCCCTCAGGATCACCAAGTCCAACCCAGAACCCTACTCTACAAAGTTCACCCCTAAACCATACTCCCAAGCACCACATCCAAATCACCTGTAAACACATCCAGGCTGGGTCACTCCACCACCTCCCTGGCAGCACTGCCTGACCACTCTTGCTGTGAAAATTTTTTTCTTAATGACCAGGACATTCTTTATTTCCCAGTTACCTACTAATTGCCCCTTGGACAACATACACTCTTCAGTCTCCTACATGCTTAAATCACATTTTGAGATGAGCTAATGAATGCATTTCAACCCTTCTAAGCAAGTGCCCTGTTAATGTCAAGCTGAACAGAAGCAGCATGGAGTTTGCTTTGCCCTAGGTTCACTCTCTGGAGGGGAGCCCCAGTGGGAGTATCAGATGGCATCATTATGATGGAATTTTCAGCAACTGCATCCTTCTGTGCATTTCCTCAGTATCTGGCATTCTGCAAAAGAATTAGAAACACCTCAGCAGTTGACAAAAGGAGCAATAGCCTCCTCTGCTTGCCTTGTCATAACCTCTTTCTTAAATCGATTAAATCCTTTCTTAAATAGATCCAATCAAGATAACCTTCTTGGGGAGCATTGCCTAGAGTACTCATATTTCTCAGGGGAAGATACAGATAATGAAATATGTCAGGGCTGGACCTGTCTCTGACATTCCCAGATGCTAGTTGTGTCGCTGCAATCCATTGGAATCAGGAGAATTCAGCGAGGTTCTCAGGCACATCAGTCCATTTTCCAAACTATTCCCTTTGTCTGGGGTTTGCTGGAAGGATGTTCTGGTTTGCATTGTTTGTTTGATGTGAAGATAAAACAGACCTTGTTGACAAGTAAAAGTTGCCAGTTCTGAATCCATTTATTAATGGCACATTAAACATTGCCTTGGAAAATATTCAGTGCTGATGTGAATGTGCAAAGGGTAGTGCTCAGAACTCACTTGGGACTGTCAGGCAAAAAAATCATCAGTGCAGCTGAACCAGCAGTGCTGCTGCCATAGAGCCAGGCATGTCATCTAGCAGCTGGCCCCAAACCCTTTGAAAGAACCCAGAAGATTAGCTGGGAGCCCTTTCCTGGATCATTCTCACCTGGGAGTTGGCTACAACCCACTTATTGATCCCTAGGTCTCTAACAACATGGTAACACCTGACCTGACACACATTTAAAGCGACCCTTCATGGAGTTCTTAAATGTGGACTATTGATTTGATAGACTATAACAACAGCCCTCCCTGTCCTGTCAATACATATGTATGGGCTCCTAAGAGAATTATTGATCCTTTAAACTCTAATAAATCTTGCATGCTTATGAACTCTTTCAAACATACACTATTGACCCATGTGTCTCCACTTTGTATATGTGAATTATTCTTAGGAAAGCTTTAAAGCATTCATTATTGGCAACTAAATACATCACTGCAGAACCTCTGGAAGTCTCTGGTCAGCACAGCTGCCCTGAGTGCACACTGAGAGGCTCTCATTTAGGCCTCCTGTTAATTTTCCATCCGAAATCTCCAGTGTAGAACAGCTCCTGTCTACTTCAGGTTTGTGTTCTTGCAGTGTTTTAATGCAATCTCACACACACAGGCATTTAGTGGAGCTCAGCACACTCAAAATTCCTCAGCTGTGGTCATGGCCAATGACACACTGTGGTGGGTGGAAGTTCCCCCCAACATAACACTGCCAGACCAGCTCAGCTGGAAAGCAAATGAAGCTCTATTTACAAGCACAACTACAATCTAGAAATGTGAAATGCAATGAATATGTACAAAATATACAACATTTACATATATTTACAACTTATAAACAACACCAGAACACCCCTGGACAAAACAGGGGCTTACCAACAGCTTCCTCCTCTTCCCCCCCCACTTTCCCCCTGTACATGAGAGAAGAAAGGAGAAAAGCAGAGAATAGGCTGCCAGTACTTAACCCCAACAAGAACACAGCCAAGGTCAGGAAAGCCAGCAGAGGCACCAGCCAGAGCAAATGAAGCAAAAAGAGAAAAAGTTACTTTACAGATCTAACCTTGTGTTAATTTTCAGGCCAATGGTATTGTCTAGACCTGATCATTGTTTTTCCTTTTACATCCAATGGTAATTGATGTACATTCTACTACTTTCTGTTCAAGACCTGTGGAAAATTTTCTAGGCACAGCCTAAAACTACCACACACACTACCAGCTCTTGCATTCCATACTCCTGGCTGGTTTGACTCATAGATCAGCCAGGGACAGCTATGCACACACATGGGCTGATGGCAAGCGTTCAACCCTGCAGGCATCTTCCTCCAGCAGGGAGGCTTAGGTAGGACTTACCCCTTTAGGGCACCATGTGGCCTCTATTGTGTAGACTGCCTTGGGTTCTTATCCCCATAGCTTGGCCAGGACTTACAAAACCATTCACCCAAAGTATAGATTTGGGTGCAGAAGGTTAAAGAATGGCACTTCTCTGACAAGTGTGCTTAAGAAAAATGACTGCTGTTCAGCAGGTTGCAAACATTATGGCTCTGTCTGTCTGGGGCTTGCAGGACTTTTTTCAGCTCAGATTTTCTCCTAGTGGATATTACTGGAATCAAGTAATCTCAGCAGCAGCCCACAAGCCAGTTCTTTACAAATTATTTCCTATATATCCAAATTCAATGCCAGTTTCAAAAAGACTAAAGTATTCCACACATAATCCCTGAGCATTAGGCTCCATTTGATTTCCCTTGTCACTGTGCCTTTTGAATGGGGGGAAAAGGAAATAAAACAACCCCAGAACCTTTCCTGAAATTCACATGTTTTGAAAAAAATGGCAGCTCTGGCAGCTTTTTGTTTAAGGAAAAAACCTCAAAGTAAAACCTTTCAATAATGTCTGTGTTTGTTAAATGAAATGTTTCATTCTTTGCTTTGGGGAAATTAAGCTGGTTTTAAGTAAAAGAACACTAAAAACACAGATGTGCTGCATGATTAGTTTCTGAATGAAACAGTTTCAGTATCTCCGAAATTTATTTTATCAAGCCCAAACATTTTTTGCAGCCTTTTTTCACGGGAAAATTCACACTTTTGTTCTGGGTTTGGGCATTGTCCCCTCTCTAATGAAATACAAATGTTAGCTCTCACAAATGTTTTCCCAGTGCATCACAAATCTCCTTAACAACATGCAGCACACTGTTCATCCAGTAAGTGTCTAGAAGAAGGGGCAGAGTGTACTTTTGTTCCTCACACCCACAAATGGGTGCAACCACCATGACTATGCCTGTTCACTAATTTTTGCATACATGATCCTCATTTAAACACCAAGAGATCCCAGGATGTTAGGGGTTGGAAGGGACCTCTGGAGATCTTCCACTCCAACCCTGCTGCCAGAGCAGGACCAGAGAATCCAGCACAGGTCACACAGGAACACATCCAGACAGGGCTGCAAAGGCTCCAGAGAAGGAGACTCCACAACCTCTCTGGGCAGCCTGTTCCAGGGCTCTGGGACCCTCACAGTGAAGAAGTTCCTCCTCATGTTGAGGTGGAACCTCCTGTGCTGGAGTTTCCATCCATTGTCCCTTGTCCCATTACAGGGTGCAAGTCAGCAGAGCCTGTCCCCTCCCTCTTGACCCCCACCCCTCAGGTATTTATAGACATTTATTAAATCCCCTCTCAGTCTTCTCCTCTCCAGACTATTGACTAAGGGCTCTCCCATCCAGCTTTGCACATTCAAAGAGTTAGCACAGAAGTGGGCCTATGAAGACAGCAGCTGAACAGCATCTTAAGAGCCACCCAACCCCTAACTCTTCCTCTTCCTGTCCATGGAGCACACGTCCTTTATTCAGCCATAGCCACAGGAAGCTCCCTGAGCTGCTACACACTGCCCTGAGCTCTCACTTGGGACTGAAGGACAAAGCTCTTCCTTTCACAACTTGACCGCTGTGCAAAAGGCAGTGCAGAAGGCAGCCAAGCTCACTTTGCATTAAGTACTTGTCAATACCCTCACTCAGAACATGACAGCCCCGAGACTGGTTGTTCCCTTTTCTTCCTGAATCATTTCAAAATCTCTGAGGAGAACATCTTGCACATTGTGCCAGCACCTTGCCAGTCTTTCCAAAGGGAGGACACTCTTCATTTGAAATTTCCCCAGCACTTCTTCCACCTTGCACTCACCTCAGAGCCTCCTTTGGGATGACTTGTGCCTCTGCTGGAATGGTTTTAGCTACATATCATGTGTGTAAGCTGCAGGAAATGTTCTTGGATTAGGGACTGAGTTCCAAGCTCCCACACAAGACTCCTGCTCCTTAGGGTATAGAATCACAGAATTGTCAGGGTTGGAAGGCACCTCAAGGATCATCCAGTTCCAGCCCCCCTGCCATGGGCAGGGACACCTCACACTACATCAGGTTGCTCACAGCCACATCCAGCCTGGCTGCAAAAACCTCCAGGGATGAGGCTTCCACCACCTCCCTGGGCAACCTGTGCCAGTGTCTCACCACTCTCATGGGGAAGAATTTCTTCCTAACATCCAATCTGAATCTCCCCTCCTCTAGCTTGGATCCATTCCCCCCCAGTCCTATCACTCCCTGACACCCTCAAAAGTCCCTACCCAGCTTTCTTGTAGCCCCCTTCAGATACTGGAAGGCCACAAAAAGGTCTCCTGGGAGCCTTCTCCTCTCCAGACTGAACAACCCCAACTCAGTCTGTCCTCATGGGAGAGGTGCTCCAGCCCTCTGCTCATCCTCATGGCCATATTTCAAGAGCTTCACCTTATGGTTCAGTAATTAAATACCCCCCAGTCCCAGCAAAGTGGCCACCCCTAAGAAATCAGTGACATCAGAGATGCTGATTACCCACTCCCTGGAGAAGACTACATCCCTTTGGGAGGAGAAGGACTTGCCCCATCTCTCCCAGAACCAATCTGATTTTAGGGAACCCACTTAATATTTTATAAAACACAATTGTTCTGGATAACAAGGCCTTGTTTTGAAGGAAACTAGGAGCTGCATTTCATGTAGGACTGAATCTAGAAGACACCTGGAAAAGAAATACAAACTGAGTCCTCCATGTGATCTGCACGGGAGAACTTGATGTCCTGCCAGGTAAAGATCTGCTACATTCTTCCTGTCAAAAACTAAAGCATCCAAGTGTTTGCATGGAAAAGCAACATTCAAGCAGAAGACTTTGGACTGCAGTTCTAGAGGTATCCAAATCTTCTACATATTTGTGGAAATAATTCAGTAGGCCTTTGCTCTCCTAGAAAAAGTCGGTGTCAGAGACAAGAGGTATCAATTATTGTCCATATTCACTCCTTTTATTGACACCTTAAGCCACAGCTTCATTGCATTCACTTGTTTGAGACTGGTAGATCCTGCAACATTTGCAAATAATTTAAGTCTTCTCCCCTTCTAGACTTTCAAACACATTTGACTGAAAAAAGAATTCTTGTCCCTTTTCTCTCTTATTGCATATGGGAGAGCTGAGGCATTTTAGATCTTCCCAGTTTCAGCCAAATGCCAAATCAGTAACATTTAGTCTGTTTGTTGGGGTTCTTTTAATGTCCCTGGTTTTGTGACATCACATATAGGCACAGTGTTTCACACAGAGGAAGGCAACCATACCTGCTCCACATGGCATGAAGTCCAGGCAGGCTGTTCCCTGCATATGCTCCCACATGAGTAGCTCTTAGCATGATGAACAGAATGGTAATTGCAAAGAATAAAGTTAGCTAGAGATAGGAGGTCTTTTGTGTGTGTGGTAAGTTTTAAGCTTCTCCAACCTGGGGTTTAATCCCTTCTCAGGTGCTGTGAGCAGAGGACACTTGGGATCATATCCAGTCCAGGGACTCCAATGAAGGAATAAGTGCCAAAAAACTTTCACAGAGGTCTTTTAACTTCCCACCTCCTGTGCAGTTGGCAGCATGAGATGTGCTGCAGGGAAGCCCTTTGCCATTATAGCTCCTGAAGTGTGAATGAAGCATCTCATTTTGCCCTGTCTCCTGTGCCAGGTACCAAGTGGCTAAGAAGGCATCATTCACCTCTGTCAGGGGCCTGGACACCCAATGGGGCCACACACACCCCAAGAAAGACATGGCCCTAGGCATGCTGTGACTGCCTTCAGCTTTGGGGCTCAGCACCTGCTTTTGGCCAGGCAATCCAAAGCCCTTGCATGAGAGCCAAAGACTCAAAGACTTGAATGTTGTTGAGCAAAAAAACCCCAAGCCAACCCCACCCAACCCAAGCCAAACCAAAACAAACTAAACCAAGCAAACAAACAAACAAAACCACCAAAGAAGTCTGGGTGAGAAAATCAGAAAGGTCTCAAAAGAGAGAGCTGGCAATCTGCATTAAAATTCTTCCTTTGTATCTTGCACATGAAAAATCCTGGGGCCAAACCTTTCATGGAGGGAAGTTATTAGCCCCATATAGACAAAAATAATCTGGGGAGAGATGTCCCAGGACCCAAGACTGCAGTTCATGCTGAGATGCTGGCAGTGCAACTCCATCCTCAGCAGCATAAAGAGTGCCAGGGCCAACAATGGGGAACTTGTGGGGAAGTCTAGTCCTGTGCACTGGTGACCTAGAGGACCCTGGGCAGGAAGGAGCTATGGCTTCTTCAGCCACCCCCTGCACCAAGTGACATCTGGAAAGCAATGGGAAAGGCAGTGGAGCTAAGGGGGAGAAGGCAAAAACCAAAGAGAGGTTGTAGGAGGCTCCTGCAGCATGTTCCAAGTGCTGGGCAGACTGTTCCATGCCTTTGTCTGTGGGATCCCAAGTCACCACTACAGCTAACTTTCATTTTAACTCAAATGCCTCTGAACTATTACCTCCTTTCCTGTTATTTTTCAGCAGGCAGCAGTGTACTGTAAATCCCTAATTGTGTACATAAGTAAGAACAATCATTCTGTAGGGCACTTTCTGGGGATTCATGGCCAGCTGGGAAGAATCTGCTGGCCTGAGGTGCAGTCAGAGGCTGTTAAACAGACTTGCTCATTTAACCACTTGAATGCTGTCCTTGGGGTAGGACACATCATCAGATACTTCCCCCTCTGCCAGACAAATGGTTCTGAGTCAGACAAGAGCTGGGGACAGGATGTTAAAGAAATGCTACTGCGTCTCCCACAGCAGCACTGAAGCTGTGTTAGAGCAAAGATCCATGAAAACACTCTGTGCCATACTCATTATTGCTGTTATAAAATTACAGTGCAGGGTAGGGGAATAAGTGGAGTAGGGCACCATTACACTGCAGGAAATAGGGAATAATGCCATTAAAGACAACACAGTTTCACTATCCTGAGATCAGAATCACCCACTGCTGGATTGCTTGGGTGATGGGACATTGCTGTCATTTGTAGTATGTGTGCCTAGCTGCCACAGTCACAGATCCTGGTGCTGTGGGATCTGTGCACAGAATGAGAGCCCAGCCCTTGCCCCAGAGATTTTACAGTCCAGCTTTAACAATGCATTGTTGAACATTTCTAAATAATTAATGCACTGTGATCTACAGCAGCCTTTTCACTTTACCTGAATTATCTTGTAGCTTTCTACCCATAGCTGATAATCATCATTACCTTTTAGAGTCAAATGCAACCAGCAGTAAGTTTGCTTCATGGAGCTTTGAATAGCTGCACTGTTAAACAGCTTATTAAAGAACAAATTGCCAACAGAAAATTGTATTCTCCACTACTGCTTATCTTAGGGGGAAAAAAAGTAAACAGCTAGCCACAAAAAGAACAAAATCACTATGAAACAGTAATGCATAAAAAAATGAAGATTCACTTTCCTAATGCCTGAGTTCAAAGGGGGGTTGGAGGGTGGAATAAATTAACTTCTCATGTTTCTACTGGAATAGTTAGGTCTGAAATTAGCACAGGAGACAAAAGACTAAATCCTGATCCCAGCTGACATCATTTTAAATCCTCAGCATCTCCACTGAACTCAGCCTAATTACTCTGGATTTACACAGGTGATAGATCATAATCTGCTCAAGTTAACGCTCAGATTTTTTTCTGGGCTCAAAACTTATCTGCAACCAGCACCAGAACAAGAGGACACAGTCTCAAGATGTGCCAGGGAAGGTTTAGGCTGGAGGTGAGGAGAAAGTTCTTCACAGAGAGAGTGGTTGGCCATTGGAATGGGCTGCCCAGGGTGGTGATGGAGTCACCATCCCTGGAGGTGTTCAAGAGGGGATTGGACGTGGCACTTGGTGCCATGGTTTAGATAGTCATGAGGTTTAGGGTGACAGGTTGGACTCGATGATCTTTGAGGTCTCTTCCAGCCTTCTTGATTCTATTCTATTCTAACAAACTCGGCCTCAGAGCAAATGTCTATAGGCACGATATGAAACTTGGTAAATGACAGGGAAGCTAGGAGTGCATAGTGGTGGTGCCATTGCAAGCTAGGAGAAGCAAAACCACAGGGTTTCCTGTGGAATGATTTTAATCATTTTTCAAAAGGACCTTATTTAAACTCACTACCTTTAAAAGTCCACTGAAGTTTAGCATCTTAATGCCAAAGGCATTCTTGTAAACAAAACCACAGTATTGCTGGGTTTGCTGGATTTGAGCCTCAGGAGAATTGTTATCAATTTTAGGGTCAGCTCTGCCATAGCAACTTAATTCTATGGTTATTCAGCCAGAGATAAAGTTCCTGATGTCTGCTATGGATCTTAGATGCTTTGATTTCAGTGAACCATCAAGGTCATAACAGCAAGAACCTCGCTGTGACTGCATTCTCCGTAGCCATACACAGAGCTCCAACCCAGGCCTGGGATGGTATGAAAAGGTCAAAAGAGAAGAAAAGATGTTTACATTCCTCCTGTTCTAGCAATGCAGGGACCTGCCAGGTCTCTGCATCCACATACTGGACCTGTGCCCTGGGCCATAATGAAGACAAGCTCACCTCCTCCCCTCATTGTCTGCCTTGAATGGATGCTGCTCACTGGCCTGGAGATGCCAAAGGTGCTGTCCTACATCAAGCTTCTTCAAAGCTTCAGGTTACAAGAGCCTCTGTGGCCAAGCAGGCCTTCAATGTTGTGTCCTCACTACAAGCTGTGCCTGCTCTGTTACCATAAAGCCTTCCATTTCCTCCTGTGGGCACTGTGAACATCCTTAGAGCTGTTCCTTCTTTCAGCCTTTTTACCTCTTTGGGGAGATGTGATAAAAGTCATTGAATTACTAAAACAAAACTAGAAATGGGGAGATTCAGATTGGATGTTAGGAAGAAATTCTTCCCCATGAGGGTGGTGAGACACTGGCACAGGTTGCCCAGGGAGGTGGTGGAAGCCTCATCCCTGGAGGTTTTTGCAGCCAGGCTGGATGTGGCTGTGAGCAACCTGCTGTAGTGTGAGGTGTCCCTGCCCATGGCAGGGGAGTTGGAACTGGATGATCCTTGAGGTCCTTTCCAACCCTGACAATTCTATGGTTCTATGATTGTTAAAATTTACAAAACTGCAGTTGCTGCAATGGAATTGAATTAGTTAGCAGGAGGGAAAATGGAATGCAGCTATTTCACCAAAAAAAAAAAAAAAAACCAAAAAAGAGAAAGAAGGAGAAATATTGTGTGGGTTTGATTTGCCAGTTTGTTTACTGTTTGTGGGCTTTTTTTTTAATTTCTAATTTTCCTAATGAACCTAGGCCGGCTGTCTGAACACTACAGCGGCTCAAAGAAAATTGCTGTTTCGCTACTATATACTGACTTGATACTGTGTTTTAAGTCTAGTCAATGTGGGAAATGGTAATTCAAATCACCATAAATCAGTCTCTGTTTTTAGGCAGCACAGAGAAAAATTAGTATTGGGTACAAGAGAGTGCAGAATAAAGTCATGAAAAATATGCAGGTATGTGCACTAAGTGACCACTATCTTTCTCTTTTGTCAGGAGAATGATTCACTAGCAAAGAAAATTTGCATTCTTAAGTAAGTTCTAATGGCTTTATTGTGCTTCCTCAGCCAACACAGGCATGGATCCTGATGCCACAGCTACTTACACATATGCTTAATTTTACTCACAGGGATGGTTGTGAGAGGCTTTAATGGGGCCAGTGGAGGATTACGCCTTCTCTGCAGAAGAATATACAGCAGTGTGTCAGAGCATGTCAGATTGAACCCACAGTTACAATCCATTACTTTGATTCACACCGAATCACAGAGTTAACTGGGTTGGAAAAGACCTTCAAGATCATCCAGTCCAACCTGTCACCCAACACCATCTCATCAACTAACCCATGGCACCAAGTACCTCATCCAGGCTGATTTTAAACACTTCAGGGACAGTGACCCCATCACCTCCCCAGGCAGCACATTCCCATGGCCAATCTCTCTTTCTGGGAAGAATTTCTTCCTCACATCCAGCCTAAAGCTCCCCTGGTGCAGCTTGAGACTGTGTCCTCTCTTTCTGTCTCTGGTTGCCTTGGAGAAGAGACCAAGCCCTACCTAGCTGCAACCTCCCTTCAGGAAGCTGTAGAGAGCACTCAGGTAGTTGTAGGTTCACTCAGGGAGAGAAGATGGTTTCAGCCAACATCACCTTACCCCAAAAGCCCAATCACCAAAAAAAAAGAGGCCTGCTTGGGCAGATGAGAACACAGGGAAATGAGACAACGTTTTATTGCTGTCCTCTGTGTGGAACACAGCAAACATGTTCTGCAGACAGCAAACATATTCTGCATACAGCAAACATGTTCTGCATACAGCAAACATGTCCTGCATACAGCAAACATGTCCTGCACACAGCAAACATGTTCTGCAGGCAGCAAACATGTTCTGCAGACAGCACTGATGGAGAATAATTTCTGCATGCACTGCCCCACTGCACATATTGCCATCTCTGCTTGTCATCTGCTGCTGCTGCTCCCTGTCCCATACCCATCCGGAACAGGTTGTGGCTGTTCATGGTTTCAGTATCAGAAGCTTTTAGCTCTGCAGATCTGGCCTGTGATTTCCTCTGATGAGAGCCAGTGGAAATGCAAGATGAACTCAGGAGCAAACTCCATGTATAAATTAACTTGATTCATCATAATAAGGCTGACAGAGAACTGCTAAAATTGGCCTCCTCAAACCAGCAATTAAAGATTTATGCAGTGCACAAACACAGTTATTAAAGCATTATGCCAAGTGTTCACAGGTTGCTGATTCTCATGAGAGATTGCATTACAAATGTGAGGCTGGAATACCCACCACGGACACAGGGACTCTATTGGTTAATCACTGCTGCACTTGTATGGATTAGTCTCCTGCCATGCCTTTATTTGGAAGTGTTAAGGCTCAATTTCCATATCAAAGCTTTAATTGTCCAAAGCACAGCAATTAGCAGTGAAACACAGAGGACAATCATATCCCTCCCCTTTTCATTGTCTGTCTTCACATCTGTGTCTGAACAACAACAACAAAGTTAAACACCTTATCCGTGCCAGTGAATTGTGTAGATTTTCATGAGATGCATGCAGTAGGTTAAGGCAAAATCAGACTAGATCTGAAGCAGGACACTCCAGGTCAAATGGATATTTTGAATAAAGAAATGGTTGGGGACATTTTGACAATGGAGAAGATGAGGGAACGAATGAAGTAAGAAAGGAAAAGAGAAATGTTTAAAATATCATTAGTTTGGCAGTGACTTCACCATTACAAAGCAACCTGGCTGCCTTCTGCTCGGGGTTGGGGGACTCAGTGTTGTTTTGTTGTTGGATTCCATTTCTGAGACAGACAGAGTGGTCCTCCTCATGAGGAGGAGGAGCACAGAAGGGACCTGTTTTTTTCACTCACTCTCTCTTGCTCTCACAAACTATCCCCCATGCTGCACAAGTGTTAGCAGCTTGTCACTAGGCTAAACACTGGAAGAACAGGCCTTGCCTAGGTCACCCTCAGCTGGCTCTTCCCAGCTGTGCTGTTTGGGATGCAGAGGTGCAAGGAGGTCCAGGGTGAGCAGCTCCAACACACTAGGAGAGACACAGTGCCCTCCTGGGGCTCTCTCCATGCAGGCATCAGACTCCAAATATGGAAAAATTTATAATTAAAAAAAAAAGACCTCATGGTGGATGACCTCATCCCAATGCAAAAGCAGAGAGGATCTCATTAGGCTGTGCACACATTACAGATTTGCACTCAGCTGGGTAACATCCATAGGGGGCTGGATTTGTCAGTGAATGGTGAAGAGTTTTTTCCTTAGCTTGAGTCCATCTCTCTGCTCAATGCTTTGTGATATTTCCTCTGAAATGCTAACAATTAATACCCACTGTTTTTTCCTTTCCACTAGCACTTTCCAATCTGTGAAAGAAAGGAAATGTGAGCCAGGCATAGTGTCAGCACAACAGAAACACTTGCTGTTTGTGGCTTTCATTAACACTCTCATCATCTGTGGGGATTCAGCACAGCTGATGGTCTCAGGTTGCATTACTTACAGCAGCAAATTTCACACTACAGTCTGCAAGCACTTTCCTGGTACCATCCCCTCCTTGAAACAGACATTGTACAAATGTAGTGGGAAAGCTTTGTATGTCTGCTCATTTATACACATCCAGTCCAACTCAACACCATCTAATCAACTAACCCATGGCACTGAGTGCCTCATCAAGGCTGATTTTAAACACTTACTGGGACGGTGACTCCACCACCTCCCTGGACAGCTCATTCCCATGGCCAATCTCTCTTGCTGGGAAGAATTTCTTCCTCACATCCAGCCCAAACCTCCCCTGGTGCAGCTTGAGACTGTGTCCTCTCTTTCTGTCACTGGATGCCTGGGAGAAGAGACTAACCCCCACCTGGCTACAGCCTCCCTTCAGGTAGTTGTAGAGAGCAATGAGGTCTGCCCTGAGCCTCCTCTTCCCCAGGCTAAACACCCCCAGCTCCCTCAGCCTCTGCTCACAGGGCTGTGCTCCAGACCCCTCCCCAGCCTTGGTGCCCTTCTCTGGACACCTTCCAGCATCTCAACATCTTTCTTGAATTGAGGAGCCCAGAACTGGACACAGACCTCAAGGTGTGGCCTGACCAGTGCTGAGCATAGGGCAGAATGACTTCCCTGCTCCTGCTGGCCACACTATTGCTGATGCAGGCCAGGATGCCATTGGCCTTCTTGGCCACCTGGGCACACTGCTGGCTCATGTTCAGCCTACTGTCAATGAGTACCCCCAGGTCCCTTTCTGCCTGGCTGCTCTCCAGCCACTCTGACGCCAGCCTGTAGTGCTGCATGGGGTAAAATATTTCTCCTTTATTGTATATTCTTCTGCATTCCTTTTACAACCACTACTTTCAGGAATAACGTAGTCATTTATTTTTAAACTTGAGGGATTTTGGTTTTGGGTTTGGGTTTGTTTTTTTGTTGTTTTGTTTTGTTTTGTTTTGTTCTGTTATTTGGTTTCTTTAACGTATTTCTAGTGGATCACCATTTCTTTCCTGGACTGAAAAAAAAAAAGGTATGGGAGTTTTCATTGTGCAGCTCACAGATAGAAGTCATCAATTAGGGCATAGTAGCTTTAAAGCAGAGTAAATTATATAAGAGAGAAGCACACAAAAAGGCAGGAGAATTTTTTTTCTACAAAGAGTTGGACCCATGTAGGTAACAAATAAAGCAGCAAAACTGCAGGAAAGAAATCAAGCTTGATGCAGATTTCTTCTGAGGACCATTCCAAGCAAAATTGCCACACAGGTTAATTAGAGCTGGGTTTAGAGTTTGCTTTGTTACTGTCACTTGTATTTAATTTCCTGCTAATTGCGTCATATATTGAATTTAGACTAGTAGCACATGGAAGAGTAATAAAAAGTAACTGAATTTCATTGAGGAAACACATGAGAACTTCTAGTCTGGATCATATCACAGCTTCCCAAATTTGTTTTGTATGGATTAGGGGAGGTTGTGCTCTGGGCTAGGGGTTTGGAACCAGAGGAGTGTTTTGATTTGGTTTCCAGAAGGGCTGATTTTGGATGTAAATGGAAACCACATCAACTCTACCACACATCTCAGTGCAAGCTGCCTTATCTTCTGAAAAGTGTGCAGAGTCCTGCACCTGGGAAGGAAGAATAAACTGCAGCAGGACAGGTTGGGAGGGGATCTGCTGGAGAGCAGCCCCAAGGAGAAGGAGCTGGGAGTGCTGGTGGACAACAAGTTCTGCATGGGACAGCAATGTGCCCTGGTGGCCAAGAAGGCCAATGGGAGCCTGGGGGGCATTCAGAGGAGTGTGTCCAGAAGATCCAGGGAGCTTCTCCTCCCCCTCTACTCTGCCCTGGTGAGACCCCACCTGGAATATTGCATCCAGTTCTGGGCTGCCCAGTTAAAATCATAGAATCATAGAATCATTGCTGTCCCATGCAGAACTTGCTGTCCAGTGGCAGCCTAAGCACTCACCTCCAGGGGCAGACAGCCAGTGAAGGGACTTGTCCATGCTCTCAGTTGTCAGGTCCAGGGCAGAACCAAGAGACTCTCTGTTCTCCACCTGCTGATGCTGTCCTTTTATCTAGGTTCTTTAAGTACTAATTTGTGCATTTATTATGACCTCCTGGGCTAGCCACAAGGTCTAAAGCAAGAAGGTTAAAAGCAAGGGAGTCTCACTGCCCACATGGCTCCATCATCTCCTGCTGTTTCCATGGACGCAGTAGTTAACACCTTGACCTTTTCTTGTTGGTGTCTTAACAGACAGAAGGTTATTTCAGAGGAAACTAGAAAAGTGACAAGGGAAGAAAGCTGGTACTAGAAAAGTACAAGTTCTGTGCAATGCAGGGGAGACTGAGGGCCTGGGGAGGGCTACTTATGCCTGCAGGAAGCAGAGAGCATTTCTTTTATCTGCTCTAAACATTTTCATCATCTACATTTCATCTTTCTTTTATTCTGCCAAAAGTATTAGATAGGAGTGCTGGGCTCTCAATTAGCTGTGTAAAGTGAGAGATTATCTTGTCATCTCGTTTTTAATCGCTTAGATTCTGTAAATTCCAAAGGCAAAAAGCAGTAGTACCTGAAGTGAGCTCCTGGGGGTGGCTGCAGCCTTTTATGGGCCATGTTTACAGCTATACACAGCTTCTGATTTCTTCACTGTCATCACTTACAGCATTAAAGGGACAGTTAGGTCATTCCTGCTCTGTTAAAAGAAACCAAAGCCAGCTCATTAAATTATATATACATGGACCTCACAGTTTGGTTTAGATGTCTTTAATATCCAGTGGAAAGCATCTTGCTTTGGTATGATCAGCACTTAACCTCTTCACAATTTGGAAAGGATGTGCTTTTATAAAGTTATTTTTTGCATCTCAGACTGAAAAGTTGTCTCATTCCACAAAATGGGGGGAAAAAAAATCATCAAATCCTTCTCATCACTTTGCAAAACAAATATAACCTCACTAACACCTATTTCATTCCTAGAGAGCAAGAGGTGATTTATGAGACCTTCAGTCAGCAGCCCTCCAGGACACACAATTCATTGCTCTACTTTGAAGGGCCTCTGGGCATAAAGGGAAAGTGGAAGGAATTGAAGGGGCTCCATGGTCAAAAATAAATGAAGAGACATCTGCTGAAGACATAACAATAGTTGGAGCTCTTTCCAAGCCTTTAGTATTAGGACACTAAAGTGAAAAATTTCCGTCTCAGACAAACGAAATTCCAGTCCTGACCACATCAAGTATCATATGATAGGAACTTCAAGATGAAAGCATGACTCAAGATGAGGTCCAGCAGGATAAGTGCAGAGTCCTGCATCTGGGAAAGAAGAATAAACTGCAGCAGGACAGGTTGGGAGGGGATCTGCTGGAGAGCAACCCCAAGGAGAAGGACCTGGGAGTGCTGGTGGACAACAAGTTCTGCATGGGACAGCAATGTGCCCTGGTGGCCAAGAAGGCCAATGGGGTCCTGGGGTGCATTCAGAGGAGTGTGTCCAGCAGATCCAGGGAGGTTCTCCTCCCCCTCTACTCTGCCCTGCTGAGACCTCACCTGGAATATTGCATCCAGGTCTGGGCTCCCCAGTTCAAGAGGGACAGGGATCTGCTGGAGAAAGTCCAAGGGAGGGCTCCAAGGATGCTGAAGGGACTGGAGCCCTGCCTGGTGAGGAGAAGCTGAGAGCCCTGGGGCTGTTTAGTGTGGAGAGGAGAAGACTGAGAGGGGATCTGATCAATGTCTCTCAATAGCTGAGGGCTGGGGGTCAGGAAGGAAGGGACAGGGACAGCCTCTGCTCACTTGTGCCCTGGGATAGGACAAGGGGCAATGGATGGAAACTCCAGCACAGGAGGTTCCACCACAACATGAGGAAGAACTTCTTGAGTGTGAGGGTCCCAGAGCACTGGAAAGGGCTACCCAGAGAGGTTGTGGAGTCTCCTTCTCTGGAGCCCTTGCAGCCCTGTCTGGATGTGTTCCTGTGTGACCTGTGCTGGATGCTGTGGTCCTGCTCTGGCAGGGGGTTGGACTAGAAGATCTCCAGAGGTCCCTTCCAATCCCTAACATCCTGTGAGCCTGTGAATCAAATGCACACCACTTTAGTTCTGGACACCTCTAGCTAGTTCCTTCAGTGTTATATCTTTCCATTAATTCACAGAGCAGGATTCCTATCTGATTTATACTTATTGAAAAAAGTGATCTTTTTCTATTAATATTAGAACAGGAATGGTTCCCATCCAGTTGCCTCACTTCTGCCAGGCAATAATTCAAGTTTCATTCTTTCAGTGCCATCATAAAACTCTAATAGTTGGGCATCTAGTTTCAAGTTTATAATGACATCCCAAAAGGATTGATCTCCAAGATAAAAAGTTCGTTTTCTTCAAGAGGAAAAATACTGTCACAGAGGTCAGTGGCAATATCATAGCAGTGACACCTGGATTATCTTAGGTATTAAAATTTTTTGTCAGAGATTTTTTCCTACCTTCCTTCCTTCAGCTACCTCCCCTTCCTGTTGCTATTTCTTGCCTGTAATATTTGGTTCTCATGGCAGAAGGACAAAAGCCTCTCACGAATCCAAGTCTGACCAAGGCCCAGGTGAGCAGCTTGTAGGAAAAGAGGAAATTGAGAGGACAAGGGTGAGGATTTGAATACATGTTTAAGAACCAGGAGAGTTCACAAATGTAACAAGGCCAATTTTTAGTTTTCTGGAGTTACACTTCATCCAAGATTAAAAGTAAAATGTATGGTAGGAAGGTTAAGCTTCATATATGAGGGAAAGGCTCTAGGAAGACATGACAGAGAGTTTGTGTTACAAAGACAGATGGCAGGGGCTGAAGGACTGCAGTGATACTGATTTTTGACAACTAATTCTCTAAGTACTTGAAAATCTACATCATAATTTATATTATTGTCAGAAATAGTGTGGTCTGTAAGAGTTCAAGAGGGCTAATGGTCTAACCTAAAAATGTCTTAAGCAGTTTACTTCCAAGGTAGGATATGAAAAACTTAACCTATTCCCTACCTCCAACTGGAAATGTGTATCTCATAACCAGTTGATTACTCTGCTCCTTCCCCACTATCCTCCTAATTTTTCTTCACCAACTCTAGCCACATGGATCTGTGGCAGTTTAGGCTGGATGCCCCCTGCCACTGCTACATGAGATACACCTCTGGTGTCCTGGGTGCCCACCCACAGGGGTGGACACAGGAAACGACGTATTTCTACCCATAAATCCTGCGCCCTATAAGGCCATCTGCAGAGTCATTCTCTTCCTCTTTCTTCCCTCTGCTCCCCTGGGAGATGTCCTCTCTTATCGGGTAATGCTGGGGGAGTATCCTCAAGGCCTCTTAGGCCTGTCTAGGCCTAATGCCAGGAGGAGAATGGAGGGGGGGCAGTCTCAGACCTGGCCAGCCTGAGACTTGCCTAGCAGTGGGAGTAGGGGGGGGGAAGGAAGAGCCCTGAGGGATTGGGTAGACCCTCAGGTGAGAGGAAGGGAGGACTGGGAAGCTTTTGGGAATTCTGTGAGGGGGTTCTGTATGCTTTAGGATGTTCTTTTCCACTATGCTTTGTAGTTTGTAGTTTTCTGTAGCTTCACCAATTCGTTTTTCCATTTAAACTTTTTCCATCACT